>NW_027069703.1:584584-593488 GCF_002906115.3 Quercus suber | reverse complement strand
TAGTTGTACTAGAGATGCTGAGGTATTAAATATTTTGCATTAAATGTTTTGCTGGTTTGATTTGCGTAAATTAGAAATTGAGTATACATGTGGAGTTCATGATTAAGGTAGTTTGAAATGATTAACAACTTGTTTTCCCTTGTTTTCCTCCTTTATTGGTGTAGGAAATATTGGGGGAATTTGTCTATCAAAAAATGAACACTAAAAAAGTATTGAAATCATATATTTGTGTGTAAGAATTGGCTAATTATGAAGATATCAAACTTGTTATCAAGTAAGAATTAAGAATTGAGCTCATATGGCCAATTTTGGACTTAGCTAAATAATGATAATAAAATTGGATAAGATATAAGTTTTTGAGATTTTTGTGATGGTTTATATTGTAACCCAATTTAGGTAATGAGTTAAAAAAATATTTGTGGCCCAATCTTATGATGAGATGGAGAAATATTTATGGAGGCCCAAAATATTTTATGTGTGATATTTGAGTATTTTTTTGGTAAATGAATATATATGATTGGATAGGATTGAGATTTGAGGCAAGTGACAAATATGAAAAAAAAAAAAAATTTACCTCAACATAGGTTAAAGTTGTGATATCAAAGTTCTAGCGTTAGAAAAACTCTTCCCCCAAATAGGACACACTGGTTGGGATTTGGAGTTAAAAAGTAACTTCTGATTTCAATCCTTAAAAAACAAAATTAAAAAATTAAAAAAAGGTAAAGAATTTAAAAATTATTGTGAACAATGGATCAGTTTCGCCAATAAAATGGGTGCTGAAAACACCACTATATGTTTCGATTGTGGCTGGAAGTGTCTTGGGCCTGCCAGCGGATACAAAAGGGAAGAAATGTATGTTTTTGGTAGTGAGCTTCTTTCTCAAGCCACAGAGTTCAAATTAAATTGTCTGAGGTTGCAAGCATGCAAATTGGGACCTAATTTACCCAAATATTTAAGAATCCTCGAATTAGTGGAAGTACCTTTAGTCCTATCTGAGGTGCAGACCATCTGTTCTTGTTGTTTGAGCCTTCTCAGTCTGTTTTTTTTTTTTTGAACCACTTCTCAGTCTGTTTTTGATTAACTGTAAGCTTCCTTTTAAATTAAGGATTTTTGCCCCATTACTGCATTTGAGGACTATAATCATTGACGGTTGCCGTGGGGTTAAGGAAATTGAGCTATCGGCTTTGAATCTCTGTAGATATGAATATTATTCTACCTTATGGGCTAAACATTCATTGCTTTTAGTCCCTAAGCTGGAAGAAGTGTATTGCCAAGTAAGCCATGAACAAAGTGCGCATTATATTTTCCATCAACTTGCAAAAGACCTCCCTAATCTGAGGATGCTACATGTTGTTACCATTGTTAATTGGGTATGTGCAAAAAATTAAAATTCTGTTGTTCTTTTTGAAGTGAAAGATTTGTTAGTAATCATAAGAGTGTTTTTCACTACGTAGGTGTCCATACCTAAAAGCATTGCGATCTTCAGCAAGGTTGAAACGTTGGAGCTGTATTTCGGTCGAAGGATGGAATTTGACGTCTTGAAGATGACAGCTATTCTCAGAGCCTTTCCCCTTTTGCAGAAATTTTATTTGCAGGTGAGTCATATATGTATACTGTCTAGTTATTTTCATGCTTGTCTACTCCAAGCATGGCTTTGGAATATGGTTTTACTGCTTCTGTTTATATGTTTCAAGGGTCCCAATTTTTCTAACTCTCTCTCTCTCTCTCTCTCTCTCTGTCCCTTTTTCTCTTATTTTTACAAATCCCACTCTAATAACCGCCCAAAGCCTTGCAAAAAGTCCCATTCTGCCGCATAGTTGAAATAAGAGACATTTTGTGCAGTAGAATAACTCAACTCCCTAGATGGTTAACTGTCCTGGGTCCCAGTGACAGTGATACTCTTATAGAGTTTTCTAATTTGATATTTTTTTGCTTGTAATTCTTTGGTTGCAATTCTTTACGCTATCTTGTGTTTTGTTTTGATCTTGAGTTAAGTGTTACTGGAACGAAATCTTTTACTTACTAATAAGGAAAAAACATGATATTTATGAGGAATCTATCTAGAATACCCTGAACAAGGCATCAAAAGTCCGATAAGTAGTTTAGTTATTGTCGACTACCTGCAAAACTAAAAGAAACGTGCGTGTTGAAGTTCATGTGGTAAATATTGAAAATTATATTGAATTGGAAATTATTATCATGACATAATGGAGTTCTTTATACTTATTTAGATTAAACTCTTGATGCTCATCTGTGGCATCAAATAGCTTTGCATAATTTGCTGGAATAAAATTGGTTTGGTGTGTCAATTATTCTAGGTTTCCTATATATATTTTCATGATTCTTTTTTATTTTGGGAACTGGTGTCCATCTTGTATCATTTTAAGGCTTAAACCTCATGTTTCAATTATCTTCTAATTTTGATTAGTGTATACTTGTTCTAATTGCAGACGACATGCTCAATAGACTTTGAGCAAGGTAGAGAGCTTGAGCCTAATGACCATGTCCATGAACATCTGAAGGAGGTTCATCTTGCTGGATTTTATGGCAGCTCGAGTCAAATTAAATTTGCCATATATTTGCTCAAAAATGCTCCTGCTCTTAAACGATTGGTAATCGACCCAAAAGAGAAATGTGGCCTTGTAGATTCCTATCGGCAATTGCCTAAGAGGGAACGGAAAAAAAGATCATGGAATGAAGGAGAACGAGAGAGGGTTTGTGAACAAATGCAAGAGTTCTCCAAAGATGTACTGCTTATCATTTAATGTTTTTGAATTTGATCTTACTTTTTATTTATTTATATAATTATTTATCCTTTTTTTAGCCAAAGCCAAAGAATATCATGAAAATTTGTCACTTCTGAACAAAATGCCCTGAATGACATCTTTTATTATTATTATTATTATTATTTTTAAATGTAGGCAGAGTGTTTTGAAAAAATGCATCTTAAAAACAGACTCAAAATTATTGTGCAGATAAAATTTTAGAAAAACCAAATAAATCTACTAAAAAGTTCCATTCAATGTAGCTTTTGGGAAAAGGATGATCTCCGTTTGAAATGGAGGGGATATTGTTGGTATGAAGAGGTTTTTGATTTGCATGTGCGAAAATCAATCCAAAATAGAAATTGGTTTGTGGGCTTAACACTAGCCCAAGCCCAAGCCCCAGATCCTTGATTTGAGTATAACAAATTCGGACTCCCATGAGAGCTAGATACTTTTTTTTTACCTTATTATCTAATTAAATTATTAGTATTTTTGACATTTTATGAAATTATAACTAATTTTCTGATTTTTTTTAATATATAGAAGTAAATAAAGAATAAAGATAAAGATAATAATAAATTTTTTTTTTTGGCTGAATAAGTACATCCAGAGTGTTAGGCCCAAGTATTGTAAGTCTTTATAATAATACTAGGTGGGGTTGCACGTGCTGGCTTTAGTAAAAAAAAAACAAAGGTAATTAAGTTTAAATTTAAATTATATTTTCAACATTAAGGCAAAATATAAATCAATTGATTTTTAAAGTAATTTTTAAAGTGCATATGTATTTTATCATCAAAAAGGACATTAAATTGATCGCATCTAAAAGAAATATAAAGATTATAATAGCTAATATAATACATCATAACATAATATATTAATAAAGTTCAAATATATACATGTGCTTTGAAATGCATTATAGTATAAGTATATAGGTTATACATACTTCAAATATATACATGTGCTTTGAGAAGCACCATATGATAAGTATATATGATGTGCAAAAAGAAACCCAAAATGTTGATTTGTAATAATAGGCACATAATGGAGTAACAAAAATGAGGTAATGTTTTGATGGTTTCATTTAGTTATATGAAAAGACAAAGTGATACATTATATATGAATAATGTATCTATTTGCCTTTTGTATGTGCCTATTTTTTTTACACAGTTCCAAAAGGAGATGTCTTGCATTACATAGTTCTTTTTGAACTTCATTTTCATGGATTTTCTTGAGGCGAATCATAAATGGCAACGATGTTGAACTTATAGCGTGGCTCTGTAGGGCTGTCTAGCTTTATTGCTCTCACTTGGATGAGAAAATTCTTATCAGCGGAGAGCTTGACAAAGCTTTCAATATTTTTGATTCCATCCTATAACCAAATAAGTACATTTAATTAAACTAAAATAAGGAGTTGATCAAACTTAAATTTGGAGGCTTGAGTTCTCTCCACTACAAATCATAGAGTGTAGGAAGAAATCATAGAATGCAGCAAGCAGAAAATGCGCAGGAACCAGAAAATGCAAGCAGAAAATGCGCAGCAACCAAAAAATGCAAGCAATAAATGGGCAGGAACCAGAAAATGTAAGCAGAAAATGCAAGGAACCAAAAAATGCAAGCAGAAAATGCACAGCAACCAGAAAATGCAAGCAGAAAATGGGCAGCAGCCATAAAATGTGAGCAGAAAATGCGCAGCAACCAGAAAATGCAGCAACACGCAGGAAGAAATTACAGTATGTAGCAACCAGAAAATGCGCAACAACCAGAAATGCAACCAGAAAAAGCACATAATATAATATGTTCACATCACTAATATGCTCCATATTATATATATAAAAAATAATTTATTCACACATCCAATGTTAGAGCACAGATGACAGCATCCTCTAAAATTAAAATAAATAAAAATGTAGGTGATTGCTTTTTGATAAATCAATAAATTTTAACTGAACAAAACATTTGTATAGGCAATTTTCATAGACTTAAACAATGGAATTTGTATGGATTACTCATTAACAACTGCCAAAATTTAATAATCTCCTTAAGAACTATTGAGCAAAATAATAACATGATGAGTTTACAACTTTTATAATTGAACAAAACATGTATATTTCTCTTACATTTTTCACAAATGAACAAGATTTCCTAATTCAGCAGGCTGAGCTCCAATTAGACTGACATCCTTTAGCTAGCTGTCATACCAAATAAAAAAAATATATGAAATAATAATATAAAATATTTGTTTTAAAAAAATATATATATCACCAAATTGAAAACAAAATTAAACGGAAGAGAGATATAAAATACCAAAAGTCACTAATTTTTTAATATTGTTAAAAAATGAATTAATATGTTGTAGGCTCCAGACTAATAGAAGGGGAAAACAAAGTATTATGAATATATATTATTAGTTTTACTCATCCCAATTTGGTCGCTTTACATCCCATATTCCAAAGCAAACACTTTTAGAAAACAAAGCTGACTTTAATAACATGCATATATAAAAATAAATATTCAACAACCACTCCATATTTCTTCATCAAATGTTTAACGGAACTAAAATAAAATGATAATCAATCTTTTAAAACACTAAAACATGAATTCAATTAAGGGTTGTTCTTTTTACCCCTCTTAGTTAACAATTCCATCAAACTGTTTTTTAATGCATCCTAATACTATTACAATTCACATATCAATAATCCACAAGAAAACCTTTGGTCAAGAAAACAAAAAATAAACATTATATGTAAGACCCAAGTACAAAAACACAGCACTACAGCTAGTTTGGTTACTTAAATAGAATTTTTCATTTTTCAAAAATCAAATCAACAAATTAAGCCACAATCCAATTCAAGTCAATAAAACCAACATCAAGCTACCTGGAACAGCTATACAGTTAACACTAACAATACACAATAATAGTTCCTAAAAGCTATTTATAGGGCCTACATAAACAGTGGAAAACTATCACACACAAGTCATATATCAAACAATTTCCCTAGACTCAAGTGACAGACTTTGCATGGACTACTCACTAACAACTCTCCAAAATCAATAATCTCAAAGAAAAATTCAGCAAAAAAAAGATGACATGATTAGGTTAATTGAGTTCTATAATGCTAAAAAATATGCATGTTTTTCTTATAGTTCTCAGAAATGAGAAAGATTTTAAATTCAACAGACTAAACTCTCATTAGATTGAGGTCCTTTAGGTGGCTGTCATACCAAAGAAAAGAACAAAAGCAGTACAAAATTTAAGGAGGGTATGAAAGAAGAATGCAATCACTAATCTATAAGTATCGGTACATACAAGAACTACCAATTTCATTAACATTTCAAACTCTGTTTTAAATTGTTCAAGGTGTAGTCTAAAAATTCCCCATGCAAATAAGCTTTAGCCATCTAATTGTATGATAGTGTTTTAGGGGTAAAATGAATATAATTGATTAGGATAAGGGAATTACAGATTTAGGTAACTAATATAATATGTTCTCATCACTTAATATGCTCCATATTATATATAAAAAAATAATTTATTCACACATCCAATGTTAGAGCACAGATGACAGCATCCTCTAAAATTAAAATAAATGAAAATGTAGGTGATTGCTTTTTGATAAATCAATAAATTTTCACTAAACAAAACATATGTATAGGCAATTTTCATAGACTTAAACAATGGAATTTGTATGGATTACTCATTAACAACTGCCAAAAATTAATAATCTCCTTAAGAACTATTGAGCAAAATAATAACATGATGAGTTTACAACTTTTATAATTGAACAAAACATGTATATTTCTCTTTCACAAATGAGCAAGATTTCCTAATTCAGCAGGCTGAGCTCCAATTAAACTAACATCCGTTAGCTAGCTATCATACCAAATAAAAAAATATATATATGAAACAATAATATAAAATATTTGTTTAAAAAAATATATATATATATATATCACCAAATTGAAAACAAAATTAAACAGAAGAGAGATATAAAATACCAAAGGTCACTAATTTTTTAATATTGTCAAAAAATGAATTAATATGTTGTAGGCTCCAGATTAATAGAAGAAGGAGAAAACAAAGTATTATGAATATATGTTATTAGTTTTACTCATCCCAATTTGGTCGCTTTACATCCCATATTCCAAAGCAAACACTTTTAGAAAACAAAGCTGACTTTAATAACATGCATGTATAAAAATAAATATTCAACAACCACTCCATATTTCTTCATCAAATGTTTAACGGAACTAAAATAAAATGATAATCAATCTTTTAAAATACTAAAACATGAATTCAATTAAGGGTTGTTCTTTTTACCCCTCTTAGTTAACAATTCCATCAAACTGTTTTTTAATGCATCCTAATACTATTACAATTCACATATCAATAATCCACAAGAAAACTTTTGGTCAAGAAAACAAAGAATAAACATTATATGTAAGACCCAAGTACAAAAACACAGCACTACAGCTAGTTTGGTTATTTAAATAGAATTTTTCATTTTTCAAAAATCAAATCAACAAATTAAGCCACAATCCTACTCAAGTCAATAAAACCAACATCAAGCTACTTGGAACAGCTATACAGTTAACACTAACAGTACACAATAATAGTTCCTAAAAGCTATTTATAGGGCCTACATAAACAGCGGAAAACTATCACACACAAGTCATATATCAAACAATTTCCCTAGACTCAAGCGACAGACTTTGCATGGACTACTCATTAACAACTCTCCAAAATCAATAATCTCTAAGAAATATTCAGCGAAAAAATGATGACGTGATTAGGTTAATTGACTTCTATAATGCTAGAAAACATGCATGTTTTTCTTATAGTTCTCATAAATGAGAAAGATTTTAAATTCAGCAGGCTAAACTCCCATTAGGCTGAGGTCCTTTAGCTGGCTGTCATATCAAAGAAAAGAACAAAAGCAGTACAAAATTTAAGGAGGGTATGAAAGAAAAATGCAATCACTAATCTATAAGTATCGGTACATACAAGAACTACCAATTTCATTAACATTTCAAACTCTGTTTTAAATTGTTCAAGGTGTAGTCTAAAAATTCCCCATGCAAATAAGCTTTAGCCATCCAATTATATGATAGTGTTTTAGGGGTAAAATGAATAAAATTGATTAGGATAAGGGAATTATAGATTTAGGTAACTAATCTAATATGTTCCCATCACTTAATATGCTACATATTATGTATAAAAAAATAATTTATTCACACATCCAATGTTAGAGCACAAATGATAGCATCTCTAAAATTAAAATAAATAAAAATGTAGGTGATTGCTTTTTGATAATCAGTAAATTTTCACTGAACAAAACAAAGAAATATACAAATTAACATTCCTACGAGACAGTAGAATGAAACATATCACAAATCCCAAGCTAAAAGTACAAGAGAAGACACTAACGCAACTGCAAAATAGCAAAATCAGCACCCAAAAAAAAAAAAGTATAAAGCACAGTGTAGGTCTTGAAACAATTAGAGGCTTTCTAGTTAAAAAGACAAAATACAAAGTATTTGTTTTAAGTAAAAGACTCACCAGTGATTTGCTAATTGAATAAACCAAAGAAAAATTTAGAGATATAGAATACTAAAATTCGTAAATTTGTTAATTATTAATTTTTTTTAAAATTAATGTATTGTAAGATTTAGTTAATAAAACTAAAGGAGGAAAGAATAAAGTGTAAGTACCCATCTCAATCCGTCTGCATCTATGAATGTTTTTCTAACTGCATTCAAAGTTCCAAATACCATTAGAATTCTACTAAGGCCTCAAAAACAAAGAAAAAAACAAACTGTTCAGTGCTTGGTACTTGAGTATGTTATACACATCAAGAATTAGAGTACTTTCCCTCCCTCCCCCCTCTATCCAAAATAAAGTGCCATATCATGGAAGTCATCACCCCATGTTATGCATTTCTGCCTATGCTACTGAATTCCCTTCATTTGTTGACCTATTGTCAAAACTATATTATGCTTAATCACTTCTCTTCTAATTGCTTCCACCCAAGGGTATAGGCAAGGTAATCAGACCCAAAAGAAGGTTACCCTTCCAAGCTCTATCAACATCTGGCATATGCATCCAATGCCAATGCCCATCTCTTAAACAACATGAAAAAAA
>NW_027069703.1:580155-583914 GCF_002906115.3 Quercus suber | reverse complement strand
TTGTAGGTGTGTGAAATTTGTGTTGCTAATTTCAAGAGTTATTGAGTGAAAGACTCGAAAATCACCTCTAGTAAGAGTAAATTGTCTATGGAATGAAATTACAAATTTTTTTTTAACCACACATTAATCACCTATCAAGTAATCCAACCACATCTTTCATGGTTAAACTTCAGAAAACGTAAAAATCTAAGACTATTCTCAAAAACCCAACTAATAAAAAACGCATTTTTATTAGACAACACCATGTATCATATAATATCATATAAGTTACCAACAAAATTTTTATTGTAAATCACAATATATTATTACGCAAACAGGGGAAAATTATAGTGAAAAACGATCCTTTATTCTCTGCTAATAATCCAACCCAAACAGTAGTTTAGTCTGAACTACAATGGCAATTATATTAAACTATAAAAGAGTTACAATCTTCGGATTGTAACATAAACATAGAAACAGAAAAAAAGAAGTATTAAGAGAATTAGGAAGAGATTAAGGTCTGGTCAATGGATCTCTAGCAATTGAGCTATTATTGATATAAAGATGCAGAGAAATGAAATGAGAGCGTACCAGAAGTAGAACCGAATGTGTTTGAAAATTCAATCGAGGTTGTTGTTACTTTGTTTATATTTGAAAGCAAAGCATGGGCGTGGAATGTACCAGACAGACAGCCCTGTGTGTTGGCCTTTCTTCGGATACAACTAAATCAACGATATCATTCAAGAGAACAATTAATTAAATATATATATATATATATATAAGAGGCAATTTTGTGAACGGTGGATGCGAAGGTCTATTATCACTTGGCAAAATTGTATTTCTAAAAAAAAAAAAGGATCTTGAAAATCCAAATTAGAATTGAACAATTTAAAAACTCCTAGAAATTCACAATAACAATAGGAAAAAAACAAAACCAGAAACAAAAACATTTATGGGTCTCATCATTTGTAGTCAGATAGGATACTTTTTATTCAGAAATCATGCCTCCAATACAATACACTAAAAACAAAAAACAACCACAACATCTTCTTCATCCGAAAATTCAGTTGTTAAAATTTTAAGATGAGAACCTTGGAGAGAGATACCTGTATTGTGATTAGTTGAGAATGCTGAACCACAGAACAGTAAAAAGTTCTATTTGTTCTTCCACTCCTCTCTCTAAACTTCCAAGAAACCCATACACATCGACAATCTCCATCAACAATTTCAACTTTCAAGAAACCCACATATCCCACGGCCATCCTTTAAGCCTTATCTCCCCCAAATATGTACGGATTGCAACAAAACCACACACCTAACAATGGGGAAAAGCTCCGGCTTACGAGTATGCAATTAGAGGACGATACGGAGCGTAGAGACTTTGAATTTTCCCAAAAGGTCCCTTTCTTTTTGTTATGTTAATAAAATATAAAATCGTTTGTTTCTAATTAGGGTTTAGTCTCTGTCTGTCTCTGTGTAGGGCGTAGTCCATAGACAACAAGAAGTGAATATTCCTGTCTTGCACTTCCCTTGTTGGTCCCCAAGTTGTTGGAATGTTCCAAATTCGACTTAAGTATCCATAATCTGGGTCAAATATCGTACTCATTATTGGGAAAGTTTTTATATGTTTTGAGTTAGGTTGAGGGGTCAATCCAACCCAGGTAAAAAAAAACTCAAACAAATCTATATATTACTAAAAGCTGAAACGTAGCATTTAATGTTGCTACGCTCAGGTTGAGCCACATCAGCTACCATGTCATTATCATTTTTTTTTCTTTATTTTGTCCTACAATTTAAAAAATATTTTTTCTAAATTTAAAAATCCTAATAAAAAAAAAAATAATTCCCAACTCTATCTCTTTCGTAGTTATAATTTTAGATGGAAACCCTTTGTGTTCCACGGTTACAATTTCAAACAGAAAACCTTTGTGTTCCATGGTTACAATCTCAAACGACAACCCTTCAATTTTCTAACGCTAGACTTTGACTATCTAACTCTTCATCTCTTCCTCTCCTCACACTATATTAATACTAAAAAATCTATATCTATTCATATATAATATAAAACACCACTCCTTATTGCACCATCAACGTTTACATTTAAAACACCTAAAGACAAGTGACTTTTCGTTAGTGGTTTAAACATTTTGATACTCTTAGTAACTTTGGTGTTTAGTAGCCTATGTTAATTTAAGGAGACAATATTTTGATTCATTAGAACGTTTTGAATGTTGGGTAGTTACAAACCCGTTTCATATTCCTAACCATAAAAAAACTATATATATATATATATATATATTTAAAAAAAATCTAATAGTTTACGTATATCCTTTTCTCTCTATACATTCCTCTCTCCGTTTCTCTCTCTCACTCTCTTCTGAAAGCCTTCTTCTCTCTAGGCTGCCTCACGATGCCTCTTCAAGAACAAACCATCCTGGATCAATGGGAAAGTCCCTCTCCAGTTTTCGCACATCCAAGTGAGTGTTGCCTTAAAACTTCCCAATTCAATTTCTGACAGTGGTTTTTGCTGTTATATTATTGCAATTTTAATGTGGATTCCTTCCCTTTGTAAATTTGGATTTTTCTTTTTAAGGTTTCTGCGTAGGCACTGATTTGTGAGCCTTTTATTAATTAAATATATATATATATATATAAGAGGCAATTTTGTGAACGGTGGATGCGAAGGTCTATTATCACTTGGCAAAATTGTATTTCTAAAAAAAAAAAAAAAAAAAGATCTTGAAAATCCAAATTAGAATTGAACAATTTAAAAACTCCTAGAAATTCACAGTAACAATAGGAAAAAAACAAAACCAGAAACAAAAACATTTATGGGTCTCATCATTTGCAGTCAGATCTTCCTATGTTGATAGGATACTTTTTATTCAGAAATCATGCCTCCAATACAATACACTAAAAACAAAAAACAACAACCGTGACATCTTCTTCATCCGAAAATTCATTTGTTAAAATTTTAAGATGAGAACCTTAGAGAGATAACAATTGAAAGTTGAAACTGTCTGCACCTGCCAAATAAACCACAAATTCAGCTAATTAAGTGGGTCATTTTGATTTTTAACAGTTCTTTGCTGGGTCTATTAGACACTTAATATTTTTAACACTTAATATTTGTTGGGTCCATTTAACTCTATTAGACACGTTGGACCAACAACGTGTTTTCTCATAAAAGTTAAAACAGAGTACAATACAAAGCTTGTAGCATGTAAGTAAAATAACAAGAAACAGTGAAACACAAACCCAGGACAACAAGAAAGTAGAAACACAAACGTGACAAACCCATAAATAAATAAATAACTAAATAAAAACTAACTAAATAAAAACTCAATAAATAAATAACTACAAACAACTCACACTCACACCGTCACACGCACAACTCACACTCACACCGTCACACGCACAACTCACACTCACACACATAAATAACTAAATAAATGAACTGACTGAGTCAGTCAGTCAACACACTCACATCACACGCACGCCTTTTCCAATCTCCATCTCTAACTCTAACTCTAAGTCTCTAACTCACTTCTCTACTGAACAATGAACATTGAACAACAAGAACCCAAGAAGTCAACAACTCACATAGTCACACTCACGCGCACAACTACAAACAGTCAAACACAATCTCTCTCACTCCATTTCCATTAAAACCAAAAGAAAGGGGCTGAGCTGATGGCTTACCGTGGTTTGCCGCGGGGAGCTGCTGCTGCTGTGAGGCGCGACTCAGGCCGGTGAGACCGCGAGCGAGAGGCAAGAGGC
>NW_027069703.1:576273-579582 GCF_002906115.3 Quercus suber | reverse complement strand
AATGAATGAAAAACAAAAATAAAAACTGTCTGCAGAAGGAAAATATAAGTTTAAGTTATAGACAAACATAATGTCTAGCACACCTAACTCAAGCCATATATCCTAGCGTGATCTTGTCCAACTAAAATCCACAATCAGAAGATTGTAGTACACTATGTTCATCCCTGTGGGTTTTGGTTCAATTCATTGAGGGTTTAGTGTTCAGGCATATTGTGGGCGGATTTAGTTTATGTTTCGTCTTACTCATACACAATCCTACATCGTCTTTTCTCTTCCCTGTTAAAACCCTGGTCATTAGTTGAATCGTAAAGCAAGGAAGTTATTTTATTTCTCTAATTGAAGAACAAGTTCTGTACAGAAAATGGTTTACCTGCATGCATCTCATCCTCACTCACATGCTCTTTGTCCCCTAAAACCATAGACAAGGACCAAAAGAAAATTGACCCAGCAATGCCTTTCTCTTTGTACCAAGACTAGAAGGTTTTTTTTTATATTATTTATTTAATTTATTTTTTTTTATCTATTATATACTAATGTAGAACAATGCCTTTTCTATTTTTCACTTACCAATCAAAGAACAAAAAAGAATGCCTTACGTTTGTACCAAGTATGCTGGTCCTGCGACATATGTATTTCCTAGTGTAATTTTAACAAGTTGCTATCTCTAACGTGCTATGTCCAAACTCAACATAACATATGTGTTCAGTTTACCGATTCATATTTGGTGGCATATTTTGCAGGCTTCAATAGATCCTAACATTGATAAACTTTGAAAACCATCATTTTGGTTGATGTCCTTGTTTTTTGCACGGTAATTGGACAATGTCTTTTTGTTGATGTAATAGCTACTGGACACAACTTTGACAAGATTTTTTGGACATAGCTTTGACAGATTTTTGGAGAGCATAATATGACAATTTGGACAGATTTTTGGACAGCTGATTTGAGCTTATTGAATATTTTTAAACATATTTTGTAACTAATGAAGCTACTTACGCATCTTAGGTCCTATATGTGCATGTCTGAGTAAGCATTGAGTTAGGTACCAATCATAATTGCAAACGGTGGATATTTTCATGTGAAATGTAAAACTTCATTTCTATATTTTTGTATCTATGTATCTGCATATATGAACAAAGGCCGCTTTAGACAAATGCAATATAGTGATGATGGATGGAAATTTGATTTCAAGAAGTTTAATTTTAGCAATAGATTTGTTGATGTCTCCCTTTTATAAGAAAAATGACTCTAGTGCAAATTTAGCTATAGTGTCCATCCCTTTGTTGAATGCAATATAGTGTTCGGGCAATTAAACATTTAAATAATCTTAATTTTGTTGATGGAATTTTAAATTCTGTAATTTTAAATTTATTGTATTTGTTATTCACTGAATTATATATAGAAGCAAGGCACATAGTGGAATTTGGATAATAGGAATTTTTATACTCGGCTACATGGCGTGACCGTGTTAAATAATGCATGAGGATGTTTCTTTTAATAGCCACACAGTGGGTTGCATAAAAACACCTACAACCTAGGTTGTTTACAAACTTTTATATATATAATCCTTGTTCCATATTATGCTTTTGTATTGACCAAGTAACTATCCAGGTGAATATTACTTCTTTTTTTTTTTCCAGAAACACCCAACTAAATTGCATCTTAAATTAATAAAATTAGTAGTCAGATGTTGTATGGGTCTATTTAAGATTGTTGAAATACTATAGACAGTTTTATCTTTGCAACTCGCCACCAACACGTGTATATGAAAGTAAATTGGTGTGAATAAATTATTAGAAATTGCATAACTTCAATAATTATATAACTCGATTCTAGAGTCATCAAGTATTGATGAGGAATTTCCCTCCCTTTTTCTCAGTGGAAGTGGGGTTCGACCCATCGAGGAACATGGATGAGTCCAATCAGACTTCTCTGTAAAAACGATTGCTGCGTGATCGGTATTGGACTGGCCAGCCATAATAAACTCAGCTTTACAGATAGCGAGTATTAAGGTACTCGAATTTAAAATCATCAAGTATTGGCCTTTATTGCCATGACCAATATACAGTACTCGGTCCGTAAGAGGGAATGAGTTATAAGTACAACTCGCCACCAACTTACTCGAGTATTGATGCAGAATATTGGATCAGTTGAACCTGGGGTTCGACCCATTGAGGAACATGCATGAATCCAGCCAGACTTCTCTATACAAAACGATTGTTATTCGACCGGTCCTTGATCGGTCAAAATATTAAACTCGGTTTTGTAACTAGCGAGTATTATTGTATATAACTCGACATCTTTATAGTCGAGTATTACATCTGATAACGTAATATGCAGTGTATGTCAAGCACTTCATGACCTTTTGGGACCACTGACTAGAGTTCATGCAGGAGCTGAGCTGTGGGTTCCCTTCTGAGCATGGACTGGTCTGAGCGTTCTACCATTGTGTCAAATTTTGATATTGCCAATTCAAAGTTCAATTGACCTCTTGCAAAATGTGCGTTATTTGTTGGCTACTTCTTCTCCATTCTATCAACATCTCACCTGATAAGTAAACAACTGATAACAATTTATAACAACTTAAGTAGGATATTCTTTGACTGAATTGGGTCTTCAGTGGGGGGTCATTGTGAATAATGTTGTGGTACATTTAATTGATAACACAAATTCTTTGAATGTTATGGGTCTTCAATGAGGGCTATATGAACATAATAATGTGGTACATGTTGCATGGTAGGAATTATTTCCCTTATTTGCAATGCTTTCAAAATTCTCATTTGTTTAACAATATCCTACATGAAATTCAATACTCGATTGTGTTCACATTTTTGTTTTCGAATTTAGGTGTCTGATGGACTAGATGATACAACTATTCAATAGTAATTTTTAGCATGCAAAATTTTATGACACGACTAAAATCTATGATAAAAAAGAGGGGGTTTTTTTAAGCACAATTTGCTTTGGTTTGTTTAGCTGCATGCACACCTAAACATAGGGCATATATAGTTAGCCTATGGTTTCACAATATTTCACATTGTATGATACAACTATTATTACTATTTGTGGTTCAAGTCCGTTATGAGTCCGCATTACCTCTACGTTTACTATGACGGGGAGGCATATATTAATGATTTGCACGGGCTATCATACCGAGGTCCGAACCAAAAGCAGGCGCTTATTGAAGTGAAACGTGGGATGCACATAAGAAAACTGAAACGGAAGATAATGTCAACTCTAGGGTTAGACAAGGATTCCCACGACATCTCCATTGTATTTCGGGCTCCTCAGCAACTGGTGGGTACCCAA
>NW_027069703.1:521718-573806 GCF_002906115.3 Quercus suber | reverse complement strand
TTTTTTTTTTATTTTTTTTTTTTTTTTTTTTTTTTTTTTGCCCAACGTGAGGTTTTCTCTAAGAATAAAATATTAGCAACTTTACTATTTAGTTGTGTTTTCCTCTTTTTTTACTCAACGTGAGGTTTTTTTTAAGAATATAATATTAGAAACGTGTGTTAGAATACGTGGGTTAACCCTACTATTTATGCTTTACAAAATGGTAAATTTCTGGATATTTTAAGCGTTACAAAGTGGTATAGATATGCATAGTTAATTGGCCTTTTTTGAACTCGTATTTTTTAATTCATGAATCATAATTTCATTGTTTCTAAATGTATAAATTAATTAATTTTTTTTCAAAAACAATTCTATAACCCAAAATAGTACTTCATATTTAAATGTAAAATTATATGAAAAGTTAAAACTAGCCAAGATGAACGTTTAACCACTTGTAGATGTGTGTCTTTGGAAGACTAAAAGTAGACACAATTGTTTTAGTTGGAACTATATAACTATGTAAATATTGTTGCAAGTGGCCGGATCAGATTGTCCAAAGCCAAGTACAATTACAAAAACAACCTAGCCAAAAGCAAACAACAAAACAAGCAATTACATATTTCAAAAGGCCAATACAAACTCCAAATTCAAGTTCAAAAGGGAAATGAAAATTCTATTCAACAACATGGAAAACTTCATCGGTAGTGCAACTTGATGCATACGGGGCATAGTTTGGCCATCATTTTGCACTTTCTTGTCGTGTCAAATCATGAACTTCATCATCCCCCATAACATGGGCTACCACTTCACTGAGCATGTTAGTACTCAAGGTTGCAATTCTCCTTGCGTGGTCACGCTCCTCAATGGCAACGTTTAACTGATACCTCAACAATCTGTTCCTCACGTCTCCATCACAATAGCTGGTTCCTTCGCTTTGAGATGTCCCCCCTGGGCTTGGTGTCGACATGGTAGGAGATGTCCACGATGGGGAAGCACCATACTGGACATTCCTACCATTACGTTGCAAGAACTCCATGTATGCACATTCTGCTTCCCATCGATCTTTGTATGACCTGTGTTCGGCGTTTGCGAATTTATGAACTTGTCTACTTGCTTCTGCCCAATTGTCGTATATGCCAGGAGCATGACCAATGAAAACAACATAGTATCTGCCACCCTACAAGAGGAACATACAACAGCATTGTATGTGAAAATTGCATAGGCTGTTTATGGGGTTAGAACTTACCAAGTATCAAATCTGAGCTATTAGATAAACATGTACCATGTCGCTTTACCAACAAGTGCCAGTGGACTACAACAGCCTTGACGTTGCTTGTTCGAAGATCTAACAAACAGTTGCATAATCTATAATTGTTGGAACTAGGTAAATTGTTTAATCATAACTATCAAACATGGTTTTTAAATGTTACCTTTATAAGCAAAGGAGGCTTCTCTTCTCCATTTCTGACTGTTTTCTTCTGCTCATACCCCTCAACCAGAATGTAAACAGGGAGCTATCTGTAGATATAAATGGTACAATACTCGATTATCCTACTATTAAGTACAATAATAACTCGCTTTTAGAAAACCCGAGTATGTATAACTGCTGCCCAACTGAAATTTGGTGAAGTAAATATTACTCGTTTTCCTCAGGGCCGAGTATAATTAAGACTATACTGCCAACTGTACTGGGTGTTAATAATACTCAGTCTCTGTATAACCGAGTTATAGTACTCGATTTACTTAAAATCGAGTACTGTGCAGTGTATGTCAAGCACTCCATGACCTTTTGGGACCACTGACTAGAGTTCATGCAAGAGCTAAGCTGTGGGTTCCCTTCTGAGCACGGACCGATCTGAGCATTCTACCATTATGTCAAATTTTGATATTGCCAATTCAAAGTTCAATTGACCTCTTGCAAAATGTGCATTATTTGTTGGCTACTTCTTCTCCATCCTGTCAACATCTCACGTGATAGGTAAACAACTAATAACAATTTATAACAAATCAAGTAGGATATTCTTTGACTGAATTGGGTCTTCAGTGGGGGGTCATTGTGAATAATGCTGTGGTACATTTAAATGATAACACAAATTCTTTGAATGTTGTGGGTCTTCAATGAGGGGTATATGAACATAATAATGTGGTACATGTTGCATGGTAGGAATTATTTCCCTTATTTGCAATGCTTTCAAAATTCTCATTTGTTTAACAATATCCTACATGAAATTCAATACTCGATTGTGTTCACATTTTTGTTTTTGAATTTAGGTGTCTGATGGACTAGATGACACAACTATTCAATAGTAATTTTTACCATGTAAAATTTTATGACACGAATAAAATCTATGACAACAAAAGAGGGGTTTTTTTAGCACAATTTGCTTTGGTTTGTTTAGCTGCATGCACACCTAAACATAGGGCATATATAGTTAGCCTATGGTTTCACAATATTTCACATTGTATGATACAACTATTATTACTATTTGTGGTTCAGGTCCGTTATGAGTCCGCATTACTTCTACGTTTACTGCGAGGGGGAGGCATATATTAATGATTTGCATGAGCTATCATACCAAGGTCCAAACCAAAAGCAAGTGCTTATTGAAGTGAAACGTGGGATACACATGAGAAAACTAAAACGGAAGATAATGTCAACTCTAGGGTTAGACAAGGATTCCCATGACATCTCCACTGTATTTCGAGCTCCACAGCAACTGGTGGGTGCCCAAGTTTTCTACGATTCAAGTCTGTTACAATGAGACAATGATGTGGACATAATGTGGGGAGTGATAAAGCAGGCACCACAATTCATAGTGTTATAGGGGAGTGATAAAGCAGGCACCGCAGTATGCCAGCAGAGTTGAATAGCAAGAATCAATTCCTGTAAGCACCGTGTACCAGAGTGTTATAGCCGAGACGTCTTTGGCCTACAATGTTGGACCATGCAATGCGGTTGCTATGGACAATATTGAAAATGCCGAAGTGTATAATAAAAAAAAATGAAGATATCCAAACTGACTTCGACGACACAATCAAAATAGATGAGACATGTATGAGGAGTTCATTGATAATGAAGGACTGAAGGACAATCCAGAATTCGTAGATGAACTACAAGTTGAAAACAATGTGAATGCTTGCCCTAATCCAAACCCTAACCCTGACTGGTTCACATCAAACACATGGGATAACATTCATGACCCATCACCTTCCCTAGAAATAGGTCTGATGAGTTGGCGGCCGGGGGATGAACCGAGCAAGGGAATGCTATTCATGAATAAAGCTGCGGTTCAGCATGCGTTAACCATGTTCTCTGTGGGGCTCAATAAGAAATTTAAGTACATGAAGTCAAACCCTGGGAAACTGGTTGTAACAAGTGTACACGATGCATGTCCGTGGTTAGTTCGAGCTATCAATAGCAAAAGGCACAAGTTATGGGAGATCACAACATGTAAGGGTCCCCACACTTACTCGTCACTCCAAGTAGATCATGATGGAAGGATGATGGATTCAAAGTTCATTGCCATTACACTTGAGTCATACGTATGGGAAGACATTTCAAGAACAATAGCAACCCTGCGTAGTCTTCTACATGCGAAGCATAACCATTGGGCATCTCACTATAAGGTTTGGGATGCAAAACATAAGGCAGTTACGGCCATCTACAGGGATTTTGATGAGTCATATACAGAATTGTCTCGGTTTCTGGCGGCATTAAAAGATGCAGATCCAACCACAGTGACATAGTTGAAGTGCGACAACCATAATGTGCTAGGAACTTGCACGTTTAACTGTGCCTTTTGGGCTTTTGGTCTGTGTATTGAAGGGTTCAAGCATTGCAGGCTGGTGATAATCATCGATGCAACGCACCTCTATGGCAAGTACAAAGGGAAGTTGTTGATAGCAATGGCAACAAATGCTAACAACGAGACTTATCCACTCGTGTTTGCCGTTGTTGAGAGTGGGAGCAAGGAGACATGGGGATGGTTCTTGGCATGGTTGACCATTATTACGGACCAGGCCAATCTTTGCATCATCTCTGACTAACATTCGAGGATAAAATCCTGCTTTGATGACACAAGTATAACTTGGTTGCAACCTCCCAAGGTCCATCAGCGGTACTGCCTCTGCTATGTAGTCAGTAATGTGAACACAAAATGGAAAAATTCGAAGTTGAAGAACTTAGTATGGGGGGCAGCAAGTGCAAATCAAGTCAGAAAGTTTGACACCACACTTGAATTAATTCACAATGTCAAGCCGGATGCACACAGGTACCTTGAAGCTGAAAACAAACAAAAGTGGACACTTGCACACGACGGAGGGCATCGATACAGAGCATGACAACCAACCTATCGGAGTGCTTTAATGGAGTACTGAAAGGTGCACGTAGCTTGCCAATAACGGCAATGGTGAGGTTCACCTTTTTCAAAGTGAACTTTTACTTTGACGCTCATCGTAATCTCACTCTATATCAGTTGGAAGCGGGTCAAGAATGGTGCAAGTGTGCCATGGACAAGTTCGAAAAAAATCAAGCGAAGGCAAAAGACCATATGGTCACACGGATGTCTATACAAGCGCGGATATATCAAGTTGACACATCGGGTAATCCTCTGAGTGGTGGGGGCGGACAACACACGCATAGGGTTGATCTTCGGAGTATGAAATGCACGTGCAGGAAATGGGAAGCGCTCAAGATCCCGTGTTCACACGTAATAGCAATTTGTGCTAAGTATAAGCACAATGCGTAGCTGTTTATTGATCCTTGCTATAGCGTGACTCATAGGTACCACACCTACAAACTGGTATTCCAACCGTTGAAAGACCAATTAGCATGGCCGGATCCGGAAGAAACTAGAGTAGTGATGCCCAACCCACGATTGATCTGGAACAAAGGTCAGCCAAAATCCACGCGTATCCGCAATGAGATGGACGAGGATGATAATGATAGGTAGTTGCCCGGCTCCTTATGGATTGAGAATGGACCAAAATCAAGATGTGGGTTGTGTCGCCAAGAGGGGCACAATTGTAGAACATGTCCTACTCGAAATGCGGAGTCAACAAGTGGTGGAGCTGCATCATAGGTAAAGCTTCCATTTCTTAACAACTTTTGTCACATAACTCGTTACGTGACTATTAACAACTGAGTAGTAGTAAATTGTTCTCTATTGCAATAGTAAGTATTTGGACTAGTTATGAAACAAACGTTGGTGTTCATGCATGGATAGGCAAATGAGTCCAATTGGTATTTAAATATGATGCTGGAGAATTGCAAAATGAGATTGTTCAATAGTTTTGTCACATTATTTGTCGTAAGTCATGATTCTCAGTGTTGTTGTGGCTATGTTGCTTGTTAAAAACTTATATAGGTCCAGTGTACATAACATTTTTGAACTATCTACAGCAGGTACGGGAGCCAAGGTGGATAGGTGATAACAGACGTATGTTGCGTAGCCAAGATGATCCCTATTGCCTGAGGAAGCACATGATCTTTAGGTATACTCGATTTCATGATGAGAAGACGGTGTTAGATTGGTCATTTTTTGCTTGGAAGTTGATACTAAGTTCTGTAATTTTGTTATGTACTTATGTGGTCAGGCACTTTGTTAATGTCAATAATGTTAAGTAATGGGGTTTCACTAAGCTGGCCAAGCAAACAATTCAGTTACATGTAAATTGTAGCATATGCAAGCAGTGTATTATGTTTAGAACGATTTGCACCTTCTACAACTTTCATAGCTAAATTGTTTAGCAGGGGCTATCCCAAACTTACTAGATCTATGCAATGCACAGGTGCTTCATGAAATTCATAATAAACATTCATAGCTGGTATATTGACAAAACTGAGCTGTAGATGACAACAAAAAATGGATAGAGATCAAGTACACAAAACTCGATGTTACGGAACTCGAGTACTGGTTAGTAACTCGATCTTTGGGAGAACGAGTAACGTGTAGTGTTTCCTCAAAATCACGATCACGACGAGTGGACATTACTCGGTCTCATAGGAAGCGAGTTATATTTAAGTAACTTGACACTAAAGAAGCTGAGTATAACGATCAGTCGAACTGGGTCAACCCATCGAGGAACATGCATCACTCCAGCCCTGACTTCTCTGTAAAATACGATTGCTTTTCGATTGGTAATGAATCGGTCAATTATTTAAAGGAACTTCAGTAACTCGATACTGTAAAGAACGAGTAATATTTTCCTCATGTACGCGGTCTCGTAGGAAACGAGTTATTATTGAGTAACTCGACACTAAAGAAGTCGAGTAGCTTGATCAGTCGAACTAGCTCGACCCATCGAGGAACATGTATGAGTCCAGCCTGACTTCTCTGTAAAAAACAATTGCTACTTGATTGGTAATGGATCGGTTAGTTACTTAATGAACTCAATTTTACATATAGCAAGTAATGTAATACTCATATATTATAAAATCAAGTTATTTGCTTTTCTAGCATTTTATAAAAGACAGATTTCTGGTGTTGGATTACTGCAATTAACTCCCTACAAAAGTAGCAGTTTGATTGCACTCGGTTCCTCAGGTTCGAAAGTGACTGCCCGGGCTCCAAACATCGATCCTCAGAATACGTGGTAAGACTCTTTTACCCTTGCCTCCCATTCAAATAAAACTGCCAAAAATCCTGCATTTGTCTCCCTCTAAAAGCTTAAATTTCGAACTATGCAAGTTTAGGGATTTTCATGATTTTGGGTGTTGTGATCTCAAATTGTTCATGGGTTTTTACATATGCATGTTCTTCATTCGATTTGTACCCTTTAATTACATAAACATAGTAGATTTGTAAAGGAACACATGAATTTAGGGTTCATGTGTTCATATGGAATTTGGGGATTTTCATGGGTGTGGGTGTTTTGACGTGAAATATGTAATGGGTTTTTCGTATGGATGTTGTACACACGTGTTCTTCCCTTTAATTGAAAAGAACTCATGATTTGTGAAAAATGGGAAATTAGGGTTCATGTCTTCATATTAGGAATTTGGGGATTTTTATGAATAAAAGCAATGTTTTGATCTAAACTGCTTCATGGGTTGTTGTGTATGCATGATGGTGACAAGTTCTATATGGTGTATATTCAAATTTTCCACATCTAGGTATGCATGTTGGTTCATTAGCCATTCTTATTCTATTAGCCCAAATTGGGGTTTTGTTGAATTCAGTATAATTGCTCAAAATTGACCACCGTCTAAAGTTTGATGGATTGTTAGTCACTGGTGGGTTCGCATGTTTTGTTGACTTGTGTATAATGGCTTGAAATTACACCCGCTGCACAATGTGCAGTATGGGTTCGCATGTTTTTCAAATAACTTAACTGCATGGGTCAAAGTTCATATATTTCCAAAAAATTAATCATATCAATGCATTCATTCATGCCCCAGTTGTATCCATGCATCATGTACTCTAAATTTCATTGCACATGTACAGTGTGTTTATGCATCTCTAATGCAATTCTAAATATTGGTTTTTTTTTGTGCTTTAGTTCCGTCTCTGTAAATCCTAGTTATGGCTCCTAAGAAGTCTAAAACCATTAAAACCAAAGCCAAAAGAGTGTCTGCCTCCTCATTTGAGCCTGCAATTGCGTTTGATCAAATAAGGTTTGAAACGGTTACAAACGAGCAAAGGTTTGATAAAGTAATTCAGCATAGGAATATTTGGCCAAAATGACAAATCAATATAGACGAATTACCTCTTTCTGTCCATAGGAATCTATAGTGTAGGAACTGGTTGTCTCTGTGTAAATATTTACATCCCCCTCCAATTGCCCTAATTAGAGAGTTCTATGCCAATTTCCATATTCGTTCTGATGATGATCTAGGTACTTGGATTCAAGGTCAAAGTTTTGTCATAACTAAGGCTGATGTATCAAAGGCTCTTGATGTACCTCGTGTTTGTAGACCTACATATCCATACTTGGATCGTTTGGAGCATCCTCCTATATCTGATGTCATGACTCTTCTTTGTGGAAGATTAGTGACGTGGGGATCTAACCCAAGAATTAACTCAAGTGAGTTAACCGAGCTTAATTATATCTTCTTCAGGATAGCTTGTCACAACATCTTCTCCATCTCCCATGTCCATACTATTCCTATAGAGAGATGTTTCTTTTTGTATGCCCTCGTCACTGATACTTCTATTTGTTTTCCTTCCCTTTTCATTCAAACGCTTGCTGAGGCGCATAGGAGCAAATGTAAGAAGCATGATCTGTTCTTTCCAGTTTTCATCTATAGGGTTCTAAACTATTTACACTTAGAAAACTTTCCTTCCCTGGAGTTGATCCACATCACAGCCCCTATAGGAGCCACCTTTCTCAAGCAACAAAGTGCACAAAAGAAGAATGTTGAACCGAGTGTTGGTTCATCAAAAAGACCATGAGTATAGTCATTACTTGCAAATGTTCATGCTGAGGAGAGTCTTGTTGATCCTACAACTGCTATTGTTGACGATGGTGACGATGAGGTACATGTTGACAGTGCAGATGCGGAGCCCACCATCCCTCCTCCTCTCTCTCTTCGTGCTATGATGGAGACTTTTATGACAACTCAAGTAGCTCATGGACAGCTTTTAGATGGGCTTATTGTTGAGGTTGCTGCTTTGAGAGCAGAATTTTTAGAGTATAGGGGTGCTTTTCCACCTCCTCCACCCTCTAACTCTTGATGTTTGCCTTTGGCAATACATAATAGACAAGGGAAGTAGGGATTGTAGCGTAGGGGGGAGAGTAGTTTTTGTAGCTTCCGTAGATTATATGAAAGTTATTTAATGTGATTTACCAGTATTTGTATATTATTATATGTACTCTTCAAGGTCCACAAACATGATTTTAATTTTATGATAACTATTCGCGAACCCGCGCGTTGCACATGGTTATTTTTTTTTTTTTTATGATCATGTTATTATTTGAAATATTTTTGAATGTATTACTACTGATGTTGCATTATATATGTATAAACAATATATTATAGGATTCATGATGATAACACAAATTGTCTTGTAATTAGATATGGAAAGATTGCAGCATTGTATTGTAACATTATATATGTCCTGGATTGTTGGCGTAAAGACTGTCCTCGATTTCATTGGATGTTAGTCCCCAAAGAGTAATTTTTATTTTGATTTATCTGTGGCAAACAAATATGTAAGTGATAAAGATTTTGAAGTACTATTATGCAATGAATCCATATGTACATGCCAAAGCTTATACCATGCTCACGATATTTATATTTGTCATTGGGACAGTAGATCCTTCAACATGAACATTTTCTAGTGGTCCAACACCAACTATTTTTCCAATGATGTATGCAGTAAAAAAGTTGATTAAGTAATTTGGAACTTAATTATTGAAAATAAAGTTGACAGTTCTTAGGCAACTTGTCAATTGTTTGCTATTGTCAAAGCGATCCACAATTGTTCTGTAATCAACAAATTCAAATTTATGTTGAGAGATAGTAATTTCAGCCTCTTTAATTCCTCAATAACTGTTGTACGTAGAAAGTTAACCTTCTTGTCTTTACTTATAGGCCGATAGCTATCTTTTTCCATCTAAGTATCTACTTGAAAATTGGACAACGAATATAATTGTCCTTCTCGTAGTTGTGCCTAAAACTTCTTAACATTGTTTTTTTGAATTGTCGCTCGCATGTATTGTGTCATCAAATAACTAAAATAAGTAATTTCTTAGTCATAATTTTTGTTTTAAGGTGCGAGTCAAATAAAGAAAATATGACAAAATATATTCTTGTTCGAAGATCTAACCTGTTCATCTATAAAAACGATGTGGAAATTGTTTAGTTCTAGATTTTTTCAGTTGATAGCTTCCCACATTGTTCAAAGTCTAACTCTTACCCTCCAATATACCACTATTGAGAAAATTCATCTCAACATGAATGCCCCCCCCCCCCCCCAAAAAAAAAAAAAAAAAGAGGGAATTTCAACTTTAGTAGCAAAATTTGGATCTACCAAACCTAGGTGCCTCAAATTTCCAAAAGTCTAACCTCAAACCAGAGCAACTCACAGTCTTAATTCAAAATTTATTAATATTTATGTAAGGTGATAGATTTCACTTTTTTTCCCCTAAAAAAATTAGGTCCAAAACTTGATTTAGTAAAATTCATCTCCAAAAATAAAAAAGGAAGAAAATCAAGTAATCAAACTCCAAATCTTTTATTTCTTAATCTTTAATTTTAATTTTATAGCTGAAGGCCTTATGTTTTTCTATTTGTTACTATTCCCTTACTTTATGTCAAGAGTACTTCAACCACAATGTGAGTCAAGTCTTCAGCAAATATCTAGTGAGTTTCTAAATTTTTGTGATAAAACACCAATAAACTTTAAATTTGTCATTACAAACAAATCTAATGGAATTGTTAAACGCTAAAAATCTAACAAACTCCCCCTTGGCCACTTTGTGATAAAACATCCCAATACAGACTCATCTAGAGTAAAAAAGTCTAAGAAGACTTGCTACTACTAAAATGACTCCATTAAAAAAACAAAAATAATAATATAAAAATATCTTTTTAAAAAACATGTAACAAATAACTTGTTGAAAGCTTGAACAAACATATTAAAAACGCCTAGACAATTTAATGGGAATAAAGACACGAGCTGTAGAATCCAATAGCTTTACATAAAGCTTTAATAGGAAACATACTTTCCATATGAATTTAAGAATATTCAAGAGAAACACAATCTTGCTATCAAATCAAATTCGTAGAGAGCATTAATAATTATTAGATAGCATATAGCCATGTACCCGAGTGTTAAAGCTGAGCAAGCTTTGATCTAAGTATGCATCCATGGCCAGAAAATATACCAATATTAATGCTCTAATTAGTTGCTTCTCAGTTTGGTACCAAACAGAGTCAGCTTTGTTTGTTGTGTCTATGGCATCCCTCTTTTCTTTGTTGTTTGTTCTTTAGATTAGTTGTTGCGAAATTCTGTAAGGGGGTTAAATCAAATATAGTGAAGTGAATAAATATCTATTGAGTTTATAGTTGAAACCAAGCCACTATAAATATGAGACCCTTTTTCTGAGTTTACTAAACACAACCAAACTCAAAAAAAGGGTCTCATATTAATATAAATAGAGCATAGCCGTTTTGCATCCAAAAAAAAGAATTGACACGTAGAGATACCTCAACCAGAGCAGGGAGGTTCTATCAATATTTATAAACCATGTGGAAAGAAATAAAAGGAGGAAGGAAATCAGATAGGCAGCCGTTACTGAGAAACGGTAGAGCAAGAAGGTGGGTAGCTTTCTTAGTCTCTGTTTTCTCATGCAATACCTGAAGCTTTCTTATTCTCTCTTTGCTCACATTTCTATTTGGTGAAGGCTTCAACATTTTTTTTTATATATTTTTTTTTCCCTCCCGTTAAGCTTCCCTCTACGTTACATATTTCAAACTCTCTCTCTGCTCACATTTCTATCTGGTCACGCAAAAAACCCTAAACACTTCCCCTTTCTTTTTTTTCTTTTTTGGTTTTTTTTTTCTTCTTCCAAACCGGCTTGAATGTTAGGTATTTTTAATTTCTTTTTCCTTTAAGCTAAACTTAAAAGGCTTTGGGTTGGGCTTGATAGTGGAACTAAATAAATAAGAGGTGAGCTGGATTAATTATACAAATTTATTATAGAGTGATAGTGGGAGTAAATAAATAAGTAGTAGGCTGCATTTATAGGGCTGGGATTTATAAGGCTGCAAATTGTAAAAACCATTTAAAAATTGAAGGATTTTTTTTTTTTTAAAGAAAATGACGTGGTAGCTGATGTGGCGCAATATGAGAGCAGCAACATTAAGCGCAACATATGTAACATATAATTAAATAAAACAATGAAAAAAAATTGCATTTTATTATTTAAGTGATACTATTGGTTTTTGTTATTTATTTATTAATCATGAGTTTATTCATCTTTAAAAGGCTCAGTTAAGTCTAAATTCATAGGTCCCCACTAGAAATTTTCATTAACAAAAATTAGCATTACATTATTTTTTTACAATTTCAGTCCAGTAGACCAGCAAACCTTATAAGACATGGCTTATCAACTGGGGCTTTACTTGTAATTGCTTATAAATAATTTGCATAAGAGAGGTCCATGTGTGCATAGGTGAATTATACGTTGGGTGTATAGGAAATGTTGTTTGGATTGTCTATCTGCTAACTTAGATTAGTATAGTTTGAATGAATTTGTATAATTGATTTCTGAGAGCTATGTGATGTTTGACCTGTGGGGTTTACTTTTATTTCATTAATGTGTGCTTCCACATGAGTCAGATGTATTGTCATCACAGTGACGTACAATATGCTTTGGACAAGAAAGATTGTGCTTTATTATTTAGTAGGTATTGTTTGGTAGATTAGATGTATAAATGTGAAGATTTTTAGTTAGAAAAGATGGTTCTAATTTATGATGTAGCAAACTTTATTAGAAAATGCAGATGAGTTGTAATTTTATAGGATGAAAATTAGAGTTTATCTAAAATCTTAAAAAAGAATTTTGTTTGGTTTTTATATTCAATGAGACGCAAGTACAAATTTTTTGTAATCACAAGGATGATAATTCATTACACCTTGAATTTTCTACAATTGATAATCATTCATTTTGGCAAACCATTGAGGAAATCACAATTGTAAAACTTTAGCAAAGCTTAACAAACAATTAATAAAAAAACAAAAGATTGCTCAACTATTATTTAAGTGATCCTACAATGAGGCAAAAAAATAAAATAGACCATAGAATTAAAGAAGCCTATTCACCAACTTAAACATTTCAAGGTCGATTGAGCATCTTTTGCATGTAACCAGTTTTGCATAACTGTAAGGATAAGGTTCATATTGGTTCCAATGTCCCATTCCAATTTTGTGCCATGCTTGAAAGTTTGGAATTTGATACATGGGGATGGTTCCCACAGCCAATGCTTCCCATGTTCATCATTTGAAATTTCCAAAAGGTTATCAATGCCTCCACGATTTGACTCACAAAGTAGCATGATTCCATGTATATAAGCTGCAATAAAATTGCCACATGGAACAGCTTTTTCAATTACATTTTTTCCTTCAACAACTTTTTCATTCAAAAAGTATTCTTAGCTTCCCACTATCAGTAGCGCATCGAGATTTTCTGCTTCATAGCACTGAAAAATTAGGGTTTTCTCTTTGTCATGTAGTAGAGCTGGGTGATTGAAAAATGGGGTCAATTGAATATGTTGGAGGAGTAGTTTGCTTTTTGTTAACTTGTTGAAGCGTTTGCAACTAATTAAGAAAAAGGAAAACATTAAATTAATAGACTGAATAATTTATAGAGGGAAATAAATAAGTAGATACGAATTGAGAAAATAGTTTTTTATACCTTAACTTAATGTTTCCTAGGAGTGTTGCTGAATCTTTGCCTACTTTCGAAAAGATTTCAACCAATATGTCGGTATGAAGATTTTCTAAAGTATTCATTTTTTGGGTTTTTTTTTGTGTTTTTTTTTTTTTTGGAATAGTGTTATAACATTTCAGTTACTATTTATAATAAAATGATTTGTGCTTGGTTCATAGTATCATATTAAATAACAATACATAATAATAATGTGTTTACGAATTTTGAAATAATTTTACACGAATTTTATGGTGAAATGGTTAGACACAAAAATGAAGAGGGGAGTTGTATGTTAAGGTGCCTAAATCGGTGTGGTAAGTGAGAACATGCACCATTAGCTGAGTAGGAGATGATCGATTTTGGGTTTTAATTATTGTAGAAGGGGAGGTGAACTTGAAAATACGTGCTTGTGGGAAAAAAAAACAAACAAAACAGAAAAGGAGCACAACTAACTTTCACTTAATTTCTATATGAAAGTGAGCGTAATTACAACTGATCCCAGTTAAATTTAGTAATGTATCTAGAAAATTTATTATATTTCATATTTAAATTGGTGTGGTCCCCACATGAATCTAGACATGACATTATTAACATTTCAATGTTCATATATTGTTTTTCCAGCTTGTATTGACATGACAAACCCTAATAACTGAAATTGTACTGCTTGGACCATGCAATGAGGTTATAAATGCACCACACTAATGATCTTCTTTCAACCCCACTAACTTCGTAGATTGACTAGGCTATGAGTCACAATGACTCAACGTCAAATTGTAAAATATGAAACAAGTTTGGATCGACTTCAACATGTGGATCATCACAAGTTCCAGCAAATCAACAACTACAGATATACACAGTCCACTATGGAAGGAAATGGGCTGGAAAGAAGAGAGATTTCGTTAATATACCAATATACACATACGAGAGTCTTAGAAGCGTTGGGCACATCACGGTCGGTAAACCTACAAAACTAAGTACAGATACCACCGCAATAGAGTTCACCGTATCAGAACCACCATGGAGTTCACCATATCAGAACCACCATGGCCAACCCTATACGAGAAGAGGTGTGAGTTGGAGGTGTATTGTCATTGGCACGGGTTACGAGTTCCTAAGACACGCTCAGCCGAGTTACCTAGAGATGAACCTGCCAACATACTTGCTCATCTTGAACAAGAGAACAATCAAATGCAAAGGCGACTAGACCGTTTTCACGCAATCCAAAAAGTTAGAAAGCATCTAAAGAGGAAGGCGCAAGAGCGAGCCATGAAGTCTATTAATGAAATTACTGCATTAGATGATGAAAGAGATATTTAAGACTTCTTATATTCAAGCAATGATGATTTCCAAAAATTTCTACCTAAGAACATTAGACGTTGTTGTTAATGTCTACACATTTAATGCAAGACAAAATGTTGTTGTTAATGTTTAACAAATGATGATTATGTACGTTTAACTTTTGCTAAAGATTAACTGTTCATTAGTTTTGGCTAAGTTTATATGAAATCAATTTCTCATTTTTTCCCTGGTGTTCTTTGTTGCTACATATGAAAATTTAATATGAATATTTATGCATAGATTCAATACATACAGACTCATCCAACCCACACAGACCAACCACTGTTTCATAGAAAAACCATATGGCTCCTAAAGCAAGGACTCACCAGAGTAGAGTGGGGCCTAATTGGGACCATCACCGTCGAGTTGTAGACACTCACATTTGTTCATAATAGTACTCCCTTCTACCATGCGTGAGATGAAACTAGTAATGAATTACATTGCTATGTCAGTATGTTGCAATGTTTTCAATGGGTTGGCTAAGTGTATATGAAATCACTTGCTTATTTTTTCCCTGCTGTTCTTTGTTGCTACATATTATTATTATGCTTTGGTTGGACAATGTCCTCTGCTTTGCAGTGTAGGAAAAACCTTAGTTATGTTGATGTTTCCAATATTCTGTTTGTGTAATTTGAAATGTTACCCACATAACACTCATCACCCAACTTAGATTTATTGCACATTACTTATAGGAAAATTTAATAAATTCAATACATACAAACTCATCCAAACCACACAGACCAACTACACATATGATTCAATAATACGAATAATTCATATATATGACACCATAAGTCGCTGTATCATATACCTATATCCATGTATCTTAGTTATGCTAGTGTACTACTTTATACAAATACATTACATATAGACTCATCCAAACCAGACTAACCACTCATTCTCTCTTCGTCGTTATGTGTAATAAAATTTTTTCGTAACAAACTTTTCTCCGACTTCATGTTTTGTGGGTAAATCATCTGAGGGATATGTTTGTTTCATCTTCATCTAAATCTATTATTTCTACCTAATGATCTTCCAATTTACAGTTCTTGCTAGGTGGATATTGAATCTCAGTGGATATTTGAAGACTAAAAAATAACCATAACAAATATAATGGTATTCAACGAAATCCTACCAACCATTACAAAACCAAATGTTGTTATCAGCTTTCTTCAATCCCACTTGCCAAATACCACCATAGGGAGTAGTAAGTGTAGGTACAGTGGATAGCTCAGCACTATTGAACCCTGACCATAAGTACCCATCCACACTAACGTAAAAACATAGAACATCTTGTGAGGTGTTTATGCATTAAATTTGGGGTTGAGCTATCCCTCATTGCTACACTAATGTTTGCAGTGTTGCATGTGTTGCTCAATAGCTTCACACTGTTCAACCCTGTCGAGTCATATCATCTACACGCACGTCAATACACAGATATGCATCCTTTTGTAATGCACCATTTTCAAGGACATTTTCAAGGATGCAATGCATCCCTGAAAAATTTTATGATACATTTAACACAGCTCAGCACTGTCTCGTCAAATCATGTCAGATGAAGCACAGGAATGCTGAATAATCTCTACATGAACCCTGTCCAGTCATATGACTTACACGCACATCAATACACAAATATGTATCCTTTTGCAATGCATCGTTTTCAAGGATGCAGAGCATCCCTGAAAAAGTTTATGATACATTTAACACAGGTCAGCACTATCTGGTCAAGTCATGTCAGATGAAGCATAGAAATACTGAATAGTCTTCACATGAATAAATACACAACCTCCTTTGCAGTACACATCACCAACATGCTATTGTAGCACAAGCTATGACATATCAAACAGCTGCCTCAGCGAACCATATGCACTAACAAGTGCCACTGTATAGCCAAGTCATGTTCGCAGTTTTCCATGTGCTCCTTAACACCTCACTGAACAATACACCATTGAGTCATATCATCTTTATTCACGTGAATACTTACCCTTACATATAGTCACATCCACATGAATACTTGCCCTTGTAAAACTCCTATATAAAGTCCCATTTACATCTACCCTTGCAAAACATCTACGCATACCGAAGTCTCACTTACATCTACTCTAGCAAAACATCTACACAATTCGATCAGAAATCACATTTTCCAATGTCAATGCGCAATTGGATGCTACCTTGTTTTCCAGATAACTATAGGAGCCACTGAGATTCCGATGACAGGGAATACTATGCCGGATTGCGGTGGGAGTGGGACTTTCACGTGAACGAGTCCAATGCTTTGCATGATGATCTCATACGATTCGGAGCGCCTCTTGTCGACCATATCTCAGTCACACTACCAAGGCAAAACATGCACCAATATGAGCGTGCAGTGACAAAAATTAAAAAAATAGAATAATTTGATGATACTGCGTAGGTCCAGGTATCACCTGCTACAACTGGCAGAAGAGCAGGCCATCGCAATGAACAGGTAACTCACTCTGGCGGATCGTAACAATGTCCTCAACTATGAGGACTACCTGTCAGAGTGAATGCCGATGTCGTATGTGTGTTATGTCTAGGGTTAAGGACTTTTTATTAGTAGAGTTAGTGTTTAATATGCAATGCATGCATATTGGTGACATCGTGTAAGTTATTTTAAGTTTTCTGTGTTATATTCTAGGTGTTTATTGAAAAAAATTATGTGTGGAAATAGTTAACTTTTATGCGTTATGTGGGAATAATCTATATTACAAATAACATGCGTGCTCCTTACAATCAATAACAAGGTTTACATAGTACAAATGCAACAACAATGACACACATACATTTAAAACATACTTAAGCAAAATAGTTCTCCAACAAAGTTTGATTACACCACAACACGATTACTCTTCATCTGACATCTCCACGTCTGACTGATAAATGGGATCAGCAAGAAATGATTGCATGAATTGTACGTGCTCGTACCACCCTTCCTCCACTGACTCTCAAATCTCGACTTAGGTCCGATAACGATTAAGACGTATCTTTATTCGATTATTTTCTTCTCTTATGTGGTTCAATGCTTTACGAAGTTCGTCGATCGTGTCTCTGGGCATTTGCGATACGAGTCGCCGAGGCACTAGCAACTTAAAACTAACCAACTCATCATAAAACATTTGTTGTTCACGAAATAACCAAGCCCATTTCTATCTCATGGTATTGTGAACGTAAGCACTATTTCGCAGATTCAAATTGATTGGATAGCTGAACTCATCTTCCAATACCCAACAGCGACCCATAGCAGTGAACACATCATGAGGCCTATAGAGTTATGGGTTGCCAGAACCAGACATTGACGCTAAATACAATAACATCAAATGATCAAATTAATAGTGTGCATCAACTATTGGTAAATAATGTAACACTGCATAAGATGGTACACGACAAAGACATTCATAAATTTGTGTACAATTACATGCTAAAAATGAAATACTAACACTCAAATTTGACCATAAACATTAGACGTTGCTGTTAATGTCTATACGTTGTGGGCAATAGAAGATATTGTTGTTAATGTCTCAACCAATTATGAGTATGTACATTCAACTTTTGCAAATCTTAAATGTTCATTAGTTTTAGCAAATCTAACAAATTTTATTTTTTTGTCAATGAAATTTACACCAACAAATACCCAATATAACCCAATGTACACACATAACACTCATACAAGAAAATACCAAAGCACAAGTCTTAAAGTACTATTAAATTAAAATTTTTCTCTAACAAAAATATACATTATGGTTGATAAACTTTTATAATATCTACAACAAGTTTTACCTACACAATAAAATTCTCTATGATATCAAAGAAGAAAATGAGTTTCTCACCTAAGATGATAGAGAGATAACACCAACTTCTAAAAATAAGGAGAAGCTGATCTGAAAATGAAGAGGAGAATTGCATGAGAAGCTGATTTGTGGAATGGATGAATAAATAGCAGAACAACTCGATTTTAGAAGAACCAAGGAACCACTAACTTAATAACTCGATTTCCCATTAATCGAGTTCAGCTTCACATGCAACTACGCGATTTGAAATGGGGTTAAAATGTAGCAGAACAACTCGATTACACTAGAACCGAGGAACATGTAACTCGATTTCCCATTCATTGGGTTCAGCTTCACAGGGTAGTAAGTGATTTGAAATCCCGTTAGTAACTCGATTTCCCCATTGCTGAGTTACAAACAGTAACGAGGGTATATTTTATTACCCAAAAGCCACGCTGGAGTGCCAGCATGGGAAAAGCTTGCCTAGAACTCGGCCTTTGGATAATCGAGTAATTTAAGTAACTCGATTTTAGGGTAATTGAGTATCGAAATAGGGCCACACACCTATATAGTTTCGAAACAGGGGCATAATGCCAATTATTTTTCCCCAAAGGGGCAAAAGGCCAGATAGTCCCACGTTGCCATGCTTATATTTCTAGATCTATGTTTTCACATGCTTGCGTGCTTGGATCTATACTTTATGCCATCTTCCATGTGCTTGTGCACTCCATGCCATGCTTGTATGCCTAGGCCTATACTTTTATGTCATGCCATGTGCTATTGCAGCCCTTTTGTTCCATTTATCGCATTTTTTTGTGTTTTGACCTTTTGGTTCGAACTCGATCTAGGCCTTATGGTCTTTGTCATCGTCCATAGACCTTGGCCCATATCAGGGTTTGGATCACCCATTTTTTTCATGTCTGTGCTTGCTTGTGTTAGCCTCTCCTATTCTAGGCTTTGCCACATTTGGTGCCCTTAGCGGGTTCGTGGTTGTGTGGTTACATTTGACACCCATGAGGCCTTGTTTGGATGTAGCCATTCCAGATGCATCGCCATGATGCCAGTTGCTTCGTGCACACCTATCCCCTTTTCTGCTCCGTGCGATGATATGCTTGCCATGCTTGTTTGCACCCACCATTGGTCTTATATGCATTTTTACATGCTTGCTTACATGTCCATGCATGAGTCTTGCTTGCTAGTGTGTCATCCATGCTTTAACACAATGAGGCTATGGACATCTAATCCAACCCTACATTTATCCCTCACAAACACCACCTTTTGTTTGCTATCTTGCTTGGTTACCCTTTACTTGTTGTTTTCTATCTTGCTTGTCTGCCTCTTTGCTCGTATGTTTGCTCAGATCCTATATGCTATACTTGTCATTGCTATCTTGCTTGTTCATTTTTGCACCCTTTTGCTATTATCTATGCATCTCTTCCTTTCCATTACTCATCTGCTGGTTTCTTGTCTTTTCCTTGGCATGTACACACATGGAGCGAGGACACATGGAGCTAGAGCACAATCTCCTAGGCGCAAGCAAAAAGGTGCGGATGCAAGCTTGCCAACATGAATCCAATGGCTGTGTTCAGTAGGTTTAGGGTTTAGCTTTTCCCTTTGGTTATATACTCTTTTAAACCCCTTCCTTCATCCTCCATTTTTCCCTTAGATGGTTTGTGTATATCATGCTTTGTACCATTCATTCTCATCTCTAGAGTATGGTGACCCCTGTTTATTTTCCTACACCTATATTTTGGGTCATGCTCTAGGGGTGTAGGCCTTTACTTTCCTGCTGTGTGCTAGCATTGTGCATGATGCATGTATATATATATATATATATACCTGCTTGCCCTTTCTAGTTTGATTGTAACATGCTTATGACTTATGAAGCCAACTTTGGAAAACATGCATTTATTTTTGGCGTAAATGCACTTTTAGTCCCTATATTTTTCACGTTTTTCTATTTTGGTCCCTACATTTTTTTTTTTACCATTTTTAGTCCTAAAAACAATTAACGCGTTCCATTTTAGTCCTTTCCGTCAGTCAACCGACAGAAATAGCTGAGGTGGCAGTTGGAGCAATTAAAATATTATAAAAATGCAACATCACCCATGACACATCAGCATATAAATTTAAAAAATTAATTTATTAATTTTAACAAAATTAAATTATTAATTTTAACAAAATTAAAAAAAATAAAAACAAAATTTAAAACATAAAAATACATGAATTAAGATCTAAAAGCTTCTTGAACAAGAACACCAACCCAAAAATTTTAAAACCCAAAAAATTAACATAAGATCCAAACCTGAGCACACCAAACTCAAACGGGCCACACACTTTCATCTCAAACTCAAACTCAAACTACACGGCCACAAACTCTCTCTTCCATCTCAAACTCTCTCTTCTCTCATGGCCTATACCTGAGCTCTCTCTCCTCTCATGGCCGATCCATGGCCGAAGACCCATGGAGAAAAGGTTTAACACAGAAGCTAAAAACAAAAGAGAGTGAGGGATCTAGAAGAATCGGACCTACATATTGCAATTGACGTGATCAGAAGAGTGACGGCCATGTGAGTGAGACCACAGCTAAGAATACCATCGGCGACGGTGAGTACATCTCAATCTTGCCGAGCTAGCTCGACACCGGAACCAACGGTGAGCAGATCTGCGTACTGAAAAAATCAAACCCAGAACAAATACCCAAACCTAGAAAATCAAAAACCGAAAATCAAATACCCAAACCCAAAAAATGAAACTAGAAAAACAAAAAAAAAAAAAAACAAAAAAAACAAAAAAAAAAAATCAAATCCAGATTACGAGGGCTTGTTGTTCGTCTTCTTCTTCGTTGTCGGTGGTTCCGGATTCAGACAAGCCAAGCATTAAAGATAACAACACCTCTCTCTCTTTGTCTCACAATGTTGAATCTGTTGGAGTTGTGGGATCTATGATAGCTGATTTGAGTTTAGATTTGTTATGGATTGGTTGGGCTTGTTGTTGTTGTGAGCCGAATTGGCTGGGTTTTTCTAGGTTTGTGTGTTTGTTTGATTCAATGAGCCAAGTTGGCCAGGTTGGTTGATTGTGTTGTTGATTGTTTGAAATAAACTGGGTTTTGTTTGAGTTTTTGGGTTTTTGGGTTTTTGAGTATTTGAGATTTCTGAGTTTTCTTTGATTTTACGATTTTGGCTATGAATCTTTGGGGAAGAACGAGAAAAATTGATGGGTTTTCAACATGAGTCTTTCAGCATTGGTCTTTGTTCTCTTCTCAAAATTTATTGCATTATTGATTTGATTTTAAGTGGGAAAGGAAGTTGATTCAATGGATTTAATTTTGAATTTGTGTTCTTGGGGTTGATTTTCTGATGTATTTTTATGTTTTAAATTATGTTTTTATGTTTTTTAATTTTGTTAAAATTAATAATTTAATTTTGTTAAAATTAATAAATTAATTTTTTAAATTTATATGCTGATGTGCCATGGGTGATGTGACATTTTTATAATATTTTAATTGCTCCAACTGTCACCTCAGCTATTTCTGTCGGTTGACTGACGAAAATGACTAAAATGAAACGCGTTAATTGTTTTTAGAACTAAAAATAGTAAAAAAAATGTAAGGACTAGAATAGAAGAACGTGCAAAAAACATAAGGACTAACATTTACACCTTTATTTATTTCGCATCATTGTACCCCACAGTTACGTGTCTTACTATCATCCAAGCAAGCACTCAAGACCAGGGTCTTATCACTTATGCCCTTATCCAGTCCATTTTATCTCACAAATCATTCTAAGCTTACCAGCGTTCTCACAAAGATAGTATTCATTCAATTCACAGCAAGAAATGGCAGAAGGAGTTCTGTTCGATGTTGCTGCGCGAATCATCGAGAAAATAGGCAACCTAGCAGTCCAAGAGCTTGGACTACTCTGGGGTGTCAAAGACGAGATTGTAAGACTCGGGGAGAGGGTTTCTACAATCAAGGCTGTTGTGCTTCTGGATGCGGAGAAGAAGGAGCAGACCCATCAAGTCAAAGAGTGGCTGAAAAGACTGAGTGATGCCATTTATGATGCAGATGATTTGCTGGATGACATCTCCACTGAAGCTTTACGAAGGGAAGTGATGATTAGCCAAAATAAGAAGGCCAAAAAGGTATGCATCTACTTTTCCAAATCGAACCCGCATGCATATGCACTTAAAATGGCTCATGAAGTTAAGGCAATGATGGAGAGACTAGATACCATAGGAAGGGATAGGGAGCTATTCCACTTGGAGGAGCGTCTTGAGGAGACACAAGTTAGGAATAGGGCGAGAGAGACTCATTCTTTTGTATGTGCTGAAACTGTTATTGGGAGAGAGAATGATAAAAATGCTATTATAGGAATTCTGTTGGATTCTAATGTTGAGGAGAATGTTTCGATTCTTCCGATAGTTGGAATTGGGGGGTTAGGGAAAACCACATTAGCTCAACTTGTATTTAATGATGAAGAATTTAAGAAACATTTTGAACAAAAATTCTGGATATGTGTCTCTGATGACTTTGAGGTTAGAGTAATTGTTGAGAAAATTATAGGGCGTGCAAAAGATATAAAACAAGAAAATCTTGATTTGGACATTCTAGTTAATGAGCTTAAGAAAGAAATTGATGGGAAGAGATACTTACTTGTGTTAGATGATGTATGGAATGACAATCGTGAAAAATGGCTTGACTTAAAAAATATTTTAATGAGTGGTGCAAAAGGTAGTAGAATATTAGTGACAACACGCGAAGAGAAGGTTGCAAAGATTGTACAAACTATGCAACCATACTTTTTAAAGGGTTTAAATGAACTCGAGGCTTGGCTTTTATTTAAGAAAATGGCTTTTGAAAATGGTCAAGAGCCAAAGGATCCAATCATTAAGTCAATTGGAATGGAAATAATCGAAAAGTGTAGAGGAGTCCCTCTCGCCATAAGGAGTATAGGAAGTTTATTATATTTTAAAAACCCTGAAAAGGATTGGTTGTCATTTAAGAATAATGAACTTTTGAAAGTAGCTGATATCCAGCAAATACTTAAATTAAGTTATGATCATCTTCCATCATATTTGAAGCAGTGTTTTGCTTATAGTTGTTTATTTCCAAAGGATTACAAAATTCATAAAACAACACTGATTAAAATGTGGATGGCACAAGGGTTCATTAGGTCTTCAAGTCCAGATCAATGCTTGGAAGATATTGTTCATGAGTATTTTATGGATTTGCTTTGGAGGTCATTCTTTCAAGAAGTTGAAGAAGATGGGAGAGGCAATATACTACAATTTAAAATGCACGATCTTATGCATGATCTTGCAAAATCAATAGCAACATTTGATAGCGCCACTTTTTATTCAAAAGAGGAAGGCATTAATGAAAAAATACGCCATGTATCATTTGATAGAATGTTTCTCTCATCATTAGGAATTCCAATCTCGTTGTATAAAGCAAGCAGGATAAGAACATTTCATTTGCCAAGTGAATTTGAATATTCATATGCAAGCTTGGATAAGTCAACTTGTAATGCAATTGTTTCAAGTTTCAAGTTCATACGCTTGTTGGATCTACATGATATGAGTATTAAAACAATTCCAAGTTCTATCGGGAAGTTGAAGCATTTAAGGTATCTCGATGTATCTTATAATTCCATCAAGATGCTTCCTAGTTCCATCACAAGATTGTATAATTTGCAAACACTGAGGCTCAATAAATGTGGAATTAAACAATTGCCTAAAGATATTAACAAATTAATCAATCTCAGGTATCTTGAGATGGATAAGTGCTGGTATTTGACTCATATGCCACGTGGACTGGGGCAATTGACTAAGCTTCGGATATTATCACAATTTGTGATTAGTCAGAATAACAGTTTGAACTTCAGGCGCCACGATGGATTGAAGGAACTCTACGAACTAAACGAGTTGAGAGGATCGCTAGAGATTAGAGGATTAAGACACGGAAAAGATGGTGCATCAGAATCCAAGGATTCAAAAATGAAAGGGAAAATACATCTTCAAGACTTGAGGTTATTATGGATAGAAGAAGACGTGGATGAGTCCAACGTTGGGTATGATGAAGAGTCACTTGTAGCCTTGCTCCCATACGGCCCACCTTCAAATCTTCAAGAATTGTGTTTAATTAGATACGGGGGAGTGAAACTTCCAAGTGCGATTTCTTCGCTTTCAAATCTCGTAAAATTGTCCTTAGATCGATGTAACAAATGCCAACAGCTTCTACCGTTGGATCAGTTTCATTCTCTCAAAACTCTCTCTCTTCTACAAATGAATGATTTGGCGTACATATCAGAGAGAGAAAACAACGGGGAGTTCTCTGATTCTTCATTACTCCCATCTTTAGAGCAACTCACAATTAGATATTGCCCTAATCTAAAAGGATGGTGGCAACGACAGAGGGATTCTGTTGAGGAGTTCCATAATCATTCACTGCCTTCATTTCCTCATCTTTCCAACTTAGTAATTTGGATATGCCCTAAGATTGAGCACATCCCAGACTTACGTATAGTCAGGTAGCTATCTAAGCCACTCTTTTATTCCAGTCCTTGATAGAACATCAAAAATCCAATTTCTTCTTCTTCACTAAATTTCCTGGTAATTAAATTTCAGATGAAGAACCTACTCTTACGATTTGGAGCTTAATCAAACCTTTTGGGCACTGCAATTGGTCAACAAGTCAACAAATTCACCGGTAATATCTCTTTTCTATTTTCCTCTTTTAGATGCTCATAGGATTTTCATTCTTTAATTTATGACTTCCCATATTAGGAAAAAGAATATGTGAATTTTTCCAAATCTATTTCTTCATTTCGGCAAATTACATCTTTGTATTTTGAACTGAGTGATCTGTTTTATATGCTTTATAAACAGAGTAAAAGATCAATTGTACAAGATGATATCGGGTAATATTGTGAAAAGAATAAAATCTGGTAGACATTCTGCAGGAACTAGCATGTTGTGCAGGTATTTGGTTGATTTAATTTCAATTTCTTGTTATATCTATGGAACTTTTTTTTTTTTTTTTTTTTTGGGTAAATTCTACCATATCTTCAAATAATGATAGACAGTTTAGTATCTGAATTAACAGTGTAATTTTTGTATTTCTTTATTTCTATGGAACTTTTTTTTTTTTTTTTTTTTTGGGTAAATTCTACCATATCTTCAAATAATGATAGACAGTTTAGTATCTGAATTAACAGTGTAATTTTTGTATTTCATCCTAATTTTATTTCAGTATCTGTAAAACACAGTCTTGATACTGAATAGTCCTCACTTTTCAGTTTTTAATAAAAAATTTCATTTATTGTAGGAGACCTATGATTCATTAAGGGATTTAGCACATCTTGAAGCTTCATTCTATTTATATATGTATACAATTTTCTGGAATTGGTTTACAAGGTGAAGGCGAGGCCCCATCTCAATCAAGCTAAATCAGAAAGGTCAATGCTTTTAAATGTGCACTTCCTCTCTGCATGCTTTTCTTGAATGATGGTTAGCACTCTTTCTATCTCTCATCTGTTGATTGTGGAAATTTCCTTTTCGAATGGTAATTTTTATTTATTTTTGAGGTGGGTATGTCACTTTTAGGAGAATGAAGCATGAAGCAATGCAGAATATTGGAGAGGTGGATTTGCCGCTGATATTTGTGCCATTACCAGTGAGGATTTCCCAAAGATTTGTAGATACTAGGAATTCATCAGTGCGCCATCTTACCACAAAGATGCAAAAGGAAGTATGTGAGGTTTTCCATAAGATTTGTTACATCCTAGAGTTTGAAGGAGATCCTATTCAGTGGTAAGAAAACTTATGTCTACATATCATTGTTTTTTCCCTGTGCTTGATAAAAATCAAAATCAAAATTTCTTCTTTGTTCTCTCCAAGAAATGGAGCTTAATGAAAACCCTTTTGGTTTCAACAACAACTCAATGGTATTAGTACTTTTGTTCTCTACAACTCAACAAAATATGTGAATTTTCCTTTTATCTATTTCTTATTTGTATCATGGTATCTCAAACTGACTTGATTAGGTGGTGTATATGGATGCCATGGTTTCTCACAGTGTATTTTGTAAATAGTGTCAAAATTGGCACTTGGTGATATTGTGGTAATGTTTGTGGGGAGGAGTAAATCTAGTGTATAGATCTACAGTACAGTAATTAGCTTGTTGTGCAGTATTTGTGTTTATTCCTTTTCATGTTGTGTAGTATCTACAATTGATGATGACAACCACAACAAAAATTCACAAAATATAAGTTGCTAAGAACTATTTTGTCAATAACAGATAATTTCTGCATTTCCTCCTTATTTTTTTTAGTATCTTGGTGTTAATTGAAAAGAAAGGTGCTAGTGCTACACTTGGTGTTCTAGAAGTTCACAATTTTAGGAGTGGATTTCACTTGGTGCTGTGCTTGGATTTCACAATTTTAGGGGTGGATTTGGATTCTTGGACTTGATTTTGATGCAATATCTCTGTTTATTTATGTGTTTCTTTGTTGGAATTTTAGGGTTTTAGGTTCTTGGATATGGTTTTGGTTGTTATGAGTTGGTGTTGGTGATTTCAATTTTTGGGGTTTTGGGACTGTTGGACATTTTAGGGTTTTCTTGGTGCTAGATTTGGATTCTTGGACTTTGTTTTGGTGGCATATATGGTTTAGCTGGTTTGTGACGATTCATGGTGTTTGATTTGTTTGATTGAGTTTTTGGCGCATGATGGATTTAGTTAGGGTTTCAGTTTGTTTAGTGGTTGTTCTTTGTTTTCTTTGATTCATTCTTGGAACTGATACAATTTTAGGTTATGTGACGTGGGCCAATTTTTTATTAACTCCTTTGTTTTTTCAGTCAGTCTTTTGGTTCAACTGGGAATTTAGGATTTAATATGTTTCTGAATGAATGGTCTTGGATATCTGTGAATTTCAGTTATTTTTATTACAGTGAGAATTCTGATCCTGTTTTTTGATTCTAGTCTTGGCTTATTTATCAAATAAAAAGAACAAAACTATACAAAAGTATTACTGTTGTGTAGTTATAGAAGGGTTCTTGTCTAGATGCATATGCACAAGGTTCTGGGTTTCATGGTGTGGGTACCATAGGAGTGCTTCACACGTCCTAGGCCTGTTAGGCGTGCTTGGCATTCACCTAGGCATGCTTGGCAACCACCTAGGCCGTCCTCGGATGGCCTTGCATTCACCTCGGCATGCTTGGCATTCACCTTGAACGGTGTCCTAGGAGTCCCACATCGAAGGAAAACCCCCCCCACTTGCTGTTTTATAAGCTTTGAAGCGAAGGAAGTAGTGTACCATTAGTTTAGTTATTCGAATAACTAAACTAATGGTACACTATTTCCTTCGCTTCAAAGCTTATAAGGCAACAAGTGGGGGGGTTTTCCTTCGATGTGGGACTCCTAGGACACCGTCCGAGGTGAATGCAAGGCCATCCGAGAACGGCCTAGGTGGTTGCCAAGCATGCCTTGGTGAATGCCAAGCACGCCTAGCAGACCTAGGACGTGTGAAGCACTCCTGACATTGAAATTTTCATTGTAATGTGGCAACTGTGAAATGATAAGGGAATGGGCATTAGTTATGAATCTTATGGTCATTGGAAAAGACAATTGTGAAGAAGGCTTTAGCACTTTAGATTTTATTACTTCTTTAGGACTTCACCTTTCTTATATGAGACATACTGTACTTTTTTCTATTTGTGTTTAGGACTTACTATTACTTCTGTTAAATACCTTTACACACTGATCTTATTTTAAAATATTTTTTATGCCATTTTTTAGTGTATACTGCCCTACACATGATCATGAAGATTAGTTTTCTGGTGGTTATTAATTATATGTTATTGAATCACACTTAATACAGAATACCTCTTTGGCCTTCAAATAATGACATGCATTGATCTCAAACGATATGGTTTATGTATACTGTTTATCTTAAATTTTTTTTTTTTTTTTTTTTTTTTTGAGAAAGATTGTTTATCTTAATTGATTGTTAGATTACCAAAATCTTCAAAAAATTTTTCATTTTTTTTCCTCTGATTTTTAATTCAGTTACTTCTTCATTCTTCAGCCTTTGAAATGATTTGGTTTTGCTTGGAATATTTGGATTCATTTTTTAGGGTACTCCAGACTTATAATACAAAGGCTACGATATTTAGATTGTTTTAATAGTTGGGCTTTTAATTAATATACAATAGATTTATCTTAACTGTGTTAACAGTATTTGCATGACTGTTGATTGAGTTTTTTAGCATGATACGTGTTTGAAAATATGTCTTATAGACTTGCATTTTATTTCCTTAGTATTATGTTGTTTAGAAAATATATACCTGCAAAACGAATCCTCCGACCTTTAATACCATTAAGATGATTGCACTATTGACTCATAAAACAGATGCCTACAAAAGAGACAGCAAAGGGTAGCCCATAGCTGTATGATGCCATTTATTATATCTTCGATCCTTTTTTCGTTTCTTTTTTTCCTAGTAATATGTTTGAAATATGCCTAAAGGAATACCTCTAGACCACAGCCACCCCCTTATACTTTTAAGGGCCAGAATATAGATGAAAATAACATGGAAAGTATACCAATAGTGGTTTTACATAAATAACTTTTTAGAGTAAACTTACTAGAATTAAGATACTTACTTCAATGCTTTTGACTGGCTTACTATAGGGTGATTTCTTAGGTTTTGTATGTCTCAATATTGTAGTGCTCTTTACGCTTAAACTCACATGACTCAATTAAATATATAACTAAAGGATCCTATTGTGCATCTTTGATTCTTAAAGGGAATTTTCGTGTCAATGATCATGATCATCTCTTTAGAAGTATTTGGATTAAATTAATTTTTGTTTTGGACTGGACTGAACTGAACTGTAAAACCATATTATGATTCAGTTAGGTTTTTCCCATCAATTTTCAGTAGCAAAATATATTGTTAGGATTCTCTTTTGTTTTGTTTTTCTGTTTTGGCCATGCTTTCTAATCAGTTTGCCTAATTTGTATTTCTGAGGTTTTTAATTTAGTCTACCTCAAAGATTGCATTGTCGTGATTTTGAGGGAATTTGAATTTGAATTTATGATGACTTGAAATTGTTCATTGCAATTTCAAACTAGTTTTACATATGGTTTATGGCTCCATCATTTTTCCCTACAGGTTTTGTGGGTCTTGGTGTAATAATTGATAGTAGTGGAATACCTATAATGCCAAAGTATGTATCTTAATTCTTAAAATTATAGGTACTAATTCTAAAATAGTTGGTTTCCTGTCAAAATGATTGGATATTAGTTATATAATTTTTTTTCCATAAATTAGTTCATTAATATAATCCTAATTTTATTTCATTGTCCAAAGTATATATACTCAATTTCGTGAATTCATATGCTACTTTAATATGAATGACCTTCATTATAACCATATGTTCCATTTTATTGATCACTTATTACAAAATGAAGTAGCAATGCTAAATTATGTTATTAAACTTGAGTTTGGTGTTACTCAACCTTCAAATGTTTTTATTTTTTATGATTCATTTATTTAAACTTGCCAAATAGCAGAAGCTTTTCTTACAATTAAGGGTGCTGCCATGTAGGAAAAGGTCTCTAACTTTCAGCCACTTCCCAATTAAAAAATGAAACATTTTACTGTCAGCAACGCCGTAACACCGTTTAATAGTCTCTTAGTATAAAAAGAAAACTAACCGTGTAATCAAAAGGCTTGCTGTTATTAAAAAAAAAAAAAAAAACTTGCTATACTAGAATGAGAAAGAGACAAAATTGCTGCTCTGTTTGTTCTCTGCCCATCCCTTCTCTGCTCTGTTCGTTTGCTGCCCATCCTTTCTCTTAACATGGTATTCGGAAGGTACATTGATTTCGATCTTCTCACTGATGCTTATCTTTTTCGATTTTTCAAAAATAAGAAAAGCCGGCTGTTTATTCTCTTTATTTTTTCTCTGACTTTCTAGGGTTCTTCTTTCACCCTATTGAAATGTAGATGGGTTTATTGTTTTTTTTTTCCCTTGGTTTTTTGTCTTTTTCCCCGTTCATCCCTGCAGAAACGGTGCTAATTGGTAGGTGTACTATTGTGGAACTTGTATTGTGTTTTGGTTTAGGACTCTTATCACCACGGGTCAAACTCAAAACCCACACACCGATTATGACTCTGTTGGGCAATCCAATGGATCCGGATCCCTTTACCTTTTACTATTAAGGGATTTTGATGTTATTCTATAAGGCCAACGGTAAAGGTTTTTTTTTTTTTTTTTTATTTTTTTTTTAATAAATTTTTTTAAATTTGGCTTTTTAGATTTGGTTCTTTTGGTTGGATTTTTTCATTTGGGTATGAAGATTTGGTTTTTATTAAGGACTCTAGATTAGAATGGTTTAGTTTTGGGTATTTCAATATATTCAGTTGCTGTAAACAGAGGACTCTGGATGATAATAGTTTTTTTTTTTTTTTTTTTTTTTTTTTTTATTATAATCTGTATTGAAACATTTTTAAATTTTTTTTTTTTTATGTTCTTTTTTCCCGTTATTTTCAAGTTCTTTGAGCGCCTTTTCCCCAATTTGTCACACAGTTTTTTTTTTTTCCAGTTCAATCTGAGACCCAATCTGTCTAGAATATCATCTTTTCTTTTCTTTTTTTGGTCAATTTACATGCAGTATATTTGATGAAATTTCTCATAGTCATTGTATTAAATGTCTCTTATATATAAAATTTAAAAGATGAAACTTCATAATGATTTTTAAAAAGAATGAAAATTTCTGAAAAATTGTGTGTTATGATAGGGCATTAACAATAGTGAAAATATTTTAAACCTCTTACAGGGAAGATTGTGTGAGGGTAAAATATACTCTATTATTTTGTTTGAGATTTCCATTTGAGGGTTTTGATTTTTATATTTTGATTTCTCATGNGAAGACTCTAGATGATAATGGTTTTTTTTTTTTAATTTATAAATCTGTATTGAAACATTTTTAAATTTTTTTTTTTTTTTTATGTTCTTTTTTTGCCCGTTATTTTCAAGTTCTTTGAGCGCCTTTTCCCCAATTTGTCACACAGTTTTTTTTTTTTTCCAGTTCAATCTGAGACCCAATCTGTCTAGAATATCATCTTTTCTTTTCTTTTTTTGGTCAATGTTACATGCCATATATTTGATGAAATTTCTCATAGTCATGTGGTATTAAATGTCTCTTATATATAAAATTTAAAGAGATGAAACTTCATAATGATTTTTAAAATAGAAGAATCTTGAAAAAATTAATGTTGTTATGATAGGGCATTAACAATAGTGAAAATATTTTAAACCTCCTTACAGGGAAGATTGGTGTGAGGGTAAAGTAGCTCTCATGTGTTTTACTTTTATGTGTTGAGATTTCCATTTGAGGGTTTTGATTTTTATATTTTGATTTCTATTGCTTTAGTTTCTACCGGTCTCATTTGTATGTGCAATTTATCTTTTTAATAAAAGCTAAAAGAAATTGCAATTGGTAAATCAATTTCGCAACACATTTACGTCTTTGATTAGTTTTGGTGATAATATGTTTTTTCTTTCAAAGATTGCCTTTTAAAAATATTGTTTGCTAATCTGTGGGTTGACAAAATAGAACTTGAATAGTTTTTTTTACATAGTTGTTCTAAAATTTCCCACGGCCAAGGTGGGATGCAAAATTGGGTGTGGATACATAGCTTGAGGTCATTCACAGTGAAAGCTCGTACCTATGCCTTGGAATTTTTTTAAGAGCATGCTCTGCAAGTACTTTTATTCTGTTTTGAGATGATTAAAGCTTTATCTTAATTATCTCATTGGAATTTTGGCTTAGTTAAAAAAGGGGCAGCAAGGTATATAAATGTGCATATGCATAAATATTTGTATGTATCAGTCCTGCCAATTTGTAGTAAAGAATTATTATCTTCAACTATAAGATTTTTAAAAAATATATTGTTTCTTTAGCCAATCTGATTTTTTTGGTTTTGATGTAATAATATTATTCTTCTTTTTCTTTTTGGAAGGCATAACAAATTGAAGATATACTATATGATAGTAGGTCTAAAACAAAACTAAAAAATTAAGCTAAAATCAAAGTAGAATTTTTATTCATATATATATATATATATTGTTTTGCTTTCAAAGTTGGCTAAATTAATAATGTCTATCATGTGTTGGATGGAATTCATGATATATGTAATGGTTAGTGGAACTCATTTGCTGTTTCATATATCAATGTTTAGTATTTTTTAAAATAGGCAAATACTTCCATTCTTCATATTTTTATAATAGGTCTTGATGCCTACAACCTCCCATTAAAGATTATGACACTTTGTTTAGTGTTTTGAAGTGCATTGTTTTCCCATAACATTGTACTGTAACAAGAATAACTCAAGATGTTGGTTATTATGTCTTTTATATCACAGAGGTGTAACAATGTATATTTTCTTTATTTGCAAGCAATCAATTTACGTATTTGCAAGCAAATTTAGTAAAGGACAAGTGAAATGATTTGTTGGTGGTAATGTAGTTGAGAAGATTTTGGATTCATAAATCAACCTTTGTTTTTTTAAATGTGAGTTAATGAAATTCTTTTTTTTTCAAGGTTTTCTTATATATTGTTCAATATACATCTGGTAGTCAAACAGATTCATTTCGAATGGAATAAATTTTTTATTTCAGTTGTTTTCAATAACTGAAATCTAGTTTGCTTTTGGACGAATTCTGTCAATTCATCAGCAATAAAATAGTGCAGAAAACCGGGGTACAATGCACAATTAACCACCACAGGAAGATATTTTTAGAAGTTGGGAGCTGCTGGAGTGGGTGCCATTATATGAAATTCAGTGTTTCTTCCAATGACACAGCTATGCCAAAAAAAAAAAAAAAAAGACAATTTGAAGATCCTCTAGAAGTTGAACTGGTAGCTGTTTTGCATTGCTATAATTTTGCTAATGAAGAACAGAAAAAGGCTTGTATTTTAGAAGGTTATTCAGTGACTCTTCCTTCACCTCTTCATGGCCTATTCTGACTGAATTTTCATAGTATCATCTTCAGCTAGTATAGTTTAGCTTTACCTATTGGGGCAAATGGACAACCAGTTTTTTCCCGTTTATATTTTTGGGGTGTGACAAGAGGGGTTGGAACTTGGAAGGAGGGAGAAAGAAAGAAAAATGATTTCTGGTAGAGAACACAAAAATCCCATTGAATTCTTTCTTGAGATGAGGAATTTAATTCCATGCATACCAGTCTAGCTTTATCTTAATTTTTCCCTTTCATCAGGTATGGTGAGTTTATTGTTACTGGATTTCAGAAGAAGCCTGAGGAGTATTGAATATTGAAGCCAACAAGCATAAGAGTGCATGTTTCTTCAAACCCAGCCGATAATAAAATTATGCAACAAACTATTAGTAAAGGAGCGGTAACTGTCTCATTTATTACCAAATTTAATCTTTTCTCATAAATTAGGTTTCATTTTTTGAAATTTTTTTGCAATATGGTTGGCATATTATTAGTTTCCTCACTTATTCTCTTATTATTTCACTCTCAAACAAAGCTTTGGTAGGTTCTAATGAATGAAGAGCATAGATTGTTGTTAGAGCAGACTGCAGAGTACTCCCTAATTTCAAAGATAGCTTAATTTCATGGTAAATGATTCTTGGACTTTTCACCACTTGTGACGTTTGTTAGTCATTAATATTATTTTTTGTGCATCTCAAATAATAACCTTTATTCCTACATAACAGTTTCATAAAGCTTCCGATATAAATTAATCAAAAGAACTATCAAGAAAAATATTTTAATCTGGACTAAAGATGCAATTGGTTACTGCAACAGGTTTTGATATTATATTATTTTCTCTATTTGTACGAGGTCCAGACATGATGTATATATGTTGCTGAGAAAGCTATTTGCTCTTGCTCTAATAGCAAAGTGGTAGATACAACTTACTAAAGAAAATAAGAAATTAGCATTATAATGATTCATGTTCAATTGACTAGCTGATTTGCAAGGAAAATATGTGATTTTCCAGTGAGAGATGGCTCCTAAGACTTTCCATGAACAATGATTGCTTGGTGAATGCATTCAGTTCATTAGCATGCATTTACTTTTATCTTTGAAATCGCCTTACATTCTTAAGGATGCTTGGAATACAGAATTATCCAGCAGTGGACAATTAGAGTTATGACACCTATGACATATCACTTGAATCCAACACCTTCTAGTCTCAATAACAGGAACTCATTAGTTTTCACAAGACTTTAAATGGGCTTTAAATGAAATGCTAAATAATCACTTGCTTAATGGCTTCCAGTAGTCTACTCTTGAACTAGAATTTGCTGTCTTTTATGAGTGGACTACTGGTATTGGCTGAGCTACAATTCCTTCTCCTTTTTAGACTTTGTTGATTATTTAAATTTTAGCTTGTAATTCTTTAGAGGTTTTTTTTGGTTACTTCTTGTATGGGTAGAGGTCTGCTCTTTTTAATAAATTTTTTATTAATCCAAAAAAAAAAAAAAAGATTTCTAAATAACTACAGCTATAAAAAAAATAAAAATAAAAAGACCACAAATGAGCACTGTTCCAATTGTTTGGGTCCAAAATTAAGATTATGAATACATTATTGTTACTAATTAGACCTCCTCTCTTCATGTTGCTCATATTAACTTTACATTTATGTTCACTTTCTTGGTAGTGATTCTTATATCGGCGAGTATTGGAATTGAGCACATGTTCCAGTAGTTTCATTCTATGAATGAAGTTATATATATCAAAACTTTTTTGGACAGAAATTTACATTCATGGTGAAGGTAGCCCTGTCTCAATTCATCTAAATGAGGCTCCTAGTTTTCTACCTGATTCTTATTTGAAATTTGTTCTTACTATAAATTATGAAATGTTCCCAGTAGTTCAGATAAAATTTCTGCACAAATGACTACAAAGATTTCCCACGTCAATATTATATGGTAGCAGCTTTTTCAGAACCCATGGAAAAAAAAAAGGCTTCTGAATTCCTATTGTCTCAACTGATTAACAACTGGATTAGAGAGGTCTTTTTTTTTTTTTTTCCCACCAAGGAGTTTTCCATTGATCAAGCTATCTGTGTTTTGTGTCTTAAAGATTTTTGGCTTGTAGTTACTGGAGATTTTATTGGTCCTCCTCAGTGGTTAGTTTCTCTCACATTTAGACATCCATTTCTAATATGGATTGTTTATCTTAGAAATTTTTGATTGGTTGATAAACGTGTGAAGTATGCTATCTAGATATTATGACTTGTGAGAAAGAAGTTATTTTCGCTTAATGGTTAAAATTTAAGTATAGGTACTTGCACTCACTAACTTTAGGAAACAAAAGCTTCATATAGCATTCAATTACAAAATTTGCCTCATTTTTTTCTTCACCCACAAGATTTTCAAAATATTCCTAAAGATAATCACCATATGAATGTTTGGGAAATTCCATTTTTTTGTTTTAGCATTGATTATGTGTTTGAAACTTTGAATTTTTTCTTCTTTCAAGAGAGTGTAAAATTCAAAACGTGCAATTAGCTAACCTTATTTGAATGTGTTTCTTGTTAGGCACTGATCAACTCAGAATTTTCAACATGTTAATTGGATTTAACGCAGTTAAACAATCTCTTTTGTCATTCATCCAATAATTTGAGAATAGATGAACATATTAAGTTTTGTCATAACTAATGCCAGGTTACTTTTTTTTGCAGATTAGATGACAAGAGCAACAACTATCATGTCATAGCACTGTGAAGTCCACCACCTTGGAGGACTTGTGCTTTTGTGCAGTAGAGAGGAAAATAAGGGTAAGTGGATATAATAAAATAGCAAAATCAAATTTTGATTTCGTATTTGGATGACTGCGTCTACATAACTTGCAACTTGTCTTATGTCAGACTTCTGTGTCTAGCAAGAGAATTACGAACTAGGTGATGAATAAAGCAATTGAAGGTGTTCTTGTGTGTTCTATGTAGTTGAAGACTCAATAACCACCAACTAGAAGAGCTACCTTGGACTCCTTGTTAGAGATTGTGGCTAATATTCTGAATAAGTGTGTAAGCTCAACAATTTCAACGTAATTTTAGTAGGGGTTATATCAATATGTTGTAAATCCTATTTTTCATATAGTGAAACTATCAGCCACTCGCTCACGTGGATGTAATCACACTGCCGAATAACGTAAATCTTTGTACTGTTTTTTTTTTTTTTTTTTCCTTTTTCTCTCTTTCTCCACTAAAATTGTGTAAACAATAATCTTCAATGCTCCTATATTACTGGCCTGCTGAAATATCATAAGTTATCATTGATCTTGCAGTTGACTTCTATGCAAGAAATAAAGATAACAAAATTGAAGATACAAGAAGACTCAAAGGGATATTCTTAAGTTAGGAATCCAAGCACCAATGGAAGAGGATCATAAAAATTACAAAATGATCTCTTTTACTGATCTTTCTTGACTCATCTTGAAAGGTTGAGGGGTTGTTTGGATTTTGTGTTTTCATTACGCATAACTTTGTTTTCATCACCTATAACTTAAAATATGTGGGTCCCATGGCTGAATGGTTTGTTTGGGGATGTTTTCAGTTTTTGTTTTCATCACTCAATTCTTTGATTTTTGAGTGATAAGTTATGGAAATTGAAAACACATTTTAGGTATTTTTAAGTTATGGAAAACTGAGTTATGCGGCATTTTTGTAATTAAACACTCATTAATGGGACCCACTTGTCTTGTTAAGTCCCACCGGTCGCTCTCTCTTTTTTTTTTTTCATCTATTCTTCTTTTTGTTCTTCTTCAGAGCAAAATCTCACCCACACCGAAAGACAAAAGAATCTCAACCCTCCCCATCCATGGCCTCTCTTCTCCGATTTACCTGTCGTTCTTTGTCTTTCACCCTTCCCATGTCGACCCATCCGACGGACAACTCACACGTCGACCCATCTCTCTTTGTCCTTCACCTTTCACACACCGACCCATTCGATGACCAAGCCTTGGAGTGTACTTTCTCACCGTACGGCAATTTCCCCGTGACAAATGTCCATTGGTCGTCGATCAGAGATTTCGGATCTGACTTGATTCGGCTTTGTCGTCGATCCAAAAGAAAGAAACAAGTGATTTATGAAATGATTGTGTTTGTGTTTGTGTTTTCCGTTGATCTAGATTTGTTGGGTTTGTGTTTTGATTAAAATGAGAGATGGGTCTTGTTATTTTTCTACAAGTTTAAAAAAAAAAAATATATATATATATATATATATATATAATTTGGTGGTGTATCTTTAGTTACTACAAGAGGTTTTGATATTATTATCTTCTCCATTTGTGTGAGATCCAGACATGATGCAAATATGTTGATGTGAAACTCTAACAGCAAAGTGGTTGCAAATATCTTCTTTATTTTCCTTTTCATCATTGTTATGATTCATATTCACCTGACTTGCTGATTTGCAGGGAAACTACATGATTTCCAATAAGCTTGCTTGTAACTTGTAAGACTTCCATGAACAATGTTTGCTTAGTGAGTGCATTCAGTTCATTAGCATGGCATTGCTTTCATCTTTTAAAACGCCTTACATTCTCAAAGATACTTAGCATATAACATAATCTAGTAATGGACAATTAGAGTTATGAAACCTATGACATATCACATGAATCCAGCACCTTTTTGTCTCAAGCACTGGAACTCTGTGAGAGCAGTTTTTCAAAAATCATGGAAAAAAAATACACTTCTGAGCTCAAATAGATGTTGAAGTACTTTCATATTTTCTTTTAAGACTTACATTCAGTCTCAATCAAATAACAACTGCTCTAGTCTTTTACCAGCGGGGAGTTTTCCCCTGATCAGTCTATTTGTGTTTTTTCCTTAGAAGCTTTTTGGCTTGCTGTGCCGGAGATTTTATTGGCCCTCCCTAGGTGGTAGTTTCGCTCACTTTTAGATGTCAATTTCTAAAATGGATTTTTTATCTTAGAATTTTTTCATTGGTTGTTAAATATGTCATTTATGCTCTCTAGATTGTGCTGATGAAGAAGCAATTCTCGCTTAACCTTGGTTGATTACTTGAAAGTCTAAAATTAAAATCTAGGCCTGTACTAATTAATTTCGGTTAATTACAAAATTTGCAATATTGTTTTATTCACCCACAAAATTTTCAAAATATTTCATAAGATAATCATGTTAAAATTGTTTAGATGAAGTTCCATCTTATTGGTTTTAGCATTGCTAATGTGCTAGAATTATTTCTACTTCCTAAGACTTAAAATTTCATCACATTTGCAATGAGCTAACCTTACTTGAATATGTTTCTTGTTAGGCACTGGTCAACTCAGAATCAACATGTTTTTTAAGGTTAACTCTGTTAAACAATTTCATTTGTCTTTCATCCAGTAATTTGATAAAAGAGATCATATTAAGTTTTGTCCTAACTAATGGCAGGCTACTCTTCGATGACTATGATTATGGTATTAGCTGATGAAAATTGACAAGGTCTTACCTCTTCATTAGCATGCTTCATGTTGAGTACATTTAGTTAAATAACTACATCAGTTTTTGGTTTCTATTTTAGATGACTGCTTCTACTTGACTTGCAACTTGTCTTATGACAGACTTCTATGTCTAGCAAAAAATTAAGTATCATGTTGGAGCAGATATCAATTGAAAATATTCTTGTTTGTTCCATGTAGTTGAAGAATCAATGACAACCAACAAGAAGAGGTCCCTAGACTCCTTGTTAGAGATGGTGGCTAATATTCTGAATAAGTGTGTGAGTGCAATGATTTCAATGCATCAAGTTAGGGCTTTTTAGTATGGGTAGTATAAATATGTTGAAACTCTATTTTTCATATAGTGAAACCATTAGTTGCTCGTTCTTGTGGATGTAGGCATGTTGCCGAACCACGGAAATCTTTGTGTTATTTTTCTCTCTATTTTCGTAAAATTGCATAAACAAAATCTTCAACGCTCCTATATTACTGGCCTGCTGAAATATCATAAGTTATTGATGATTTTATAGTTGACTTCTTTGCAAGAAATAAATATAACAAAACAAAAGATATAACACCAGGACTGGACAGATATACCAAAATGAAACATAAATGTTGATTGTCCTTATTACAATAGTGTGGATAATAATAGGGTTTTGTTCTTAATTAAATAAATCTACAACATCTATACTATATATAAAAGGATTTTTTTTTTCAATTGAACATTTATGTGGTTAAAAAGATGCTCTTATTAATGGAAGATAACTTCATTTAGAAATATCGTCATAAATGTCAAATAACAAATTTTATTTTGAATTCAAAAAGAGAACTCCTAGAATTTAAGATTTTTTTCTCTTTACATTCAAAAAAGAAATTACGGTTACTGCTTATATCTAAAGTTTATTTTTTGAATTGTTTGAAAAATAATAAAAATATTTCTAAATTATAATAAATGCAAATTATTAATTTTTACTCAAAAAAATAGAAGAGCCTCTAAGCACTCACGTAAATGCGTACTCAGAGCCTATAACAATCATGTAATAACCACATTATGATATGCACTCTACAGGCTAACCTTTTCACTATAATTAAGAAATACTTGTAGTAGATCTTGAATTTATTCTACATTAGTTTAGACATTATTATAACTAGAAAAAAGAAAAACCCGTCTTTAATCCTTTGGCTTCAGTTTTCCATAATTCAAGTTGATTGTAGTTCCAGTTGAGAAATGGTATTTTGAAGATACATACATTAAGCTACATCCACATATTATGTAGTATCTAGTTCTAAGTTAACACAAAATTATAAAAGTACGAAAATGTGAATAGCACAATTGATAATGTAATCCCTTAACCAAAATGGCTAGTCTACCAGGTTTATGCTTATCATTTTTTTATTTGATAATCATTTATGCTTATCATGTTATAACCCAACTTGGGGTGGTGATGATAGAGAACCACTCTATACCCTCAGGAGAGGCAATCTTTGAAACAACAAAAAACCTTGACACGGTGAACAAATCACCCGCCTTAAGAGCAACCACATCAGTTCGTGTATTTTACACATCTATTTTTACACTAAAAACCTATTTTTTCTATTTTACACATCAATTTTTACAAAACACTCACATCAGTTTATCTATTATATCACCTCTTTTATTTAAATAATCAATTTTCTCAATTTTTTTATTATTTCTCTTAACTAACCCCTATACATACGCGCGCGCTCTCTCTCTCTCTCCCCATTTTTCCTAAAATGTTGCTCTCTCTCTATACCCATCTCTCTACCTCTATACCCATTTCTGAATCAACTCTCCCTCTCGGTCTAAATCCACACCATCTCGGTCACAAGCTCCAATCCACACCATCTTGGTCACAAGCTCAAATCCACACCATCTCAGTCACAAGCACAAGCACCGATCTCCCTAGCTCCCTAGCTTCGATCAGGCTCCGATCAGGCAAGACCCATACCCACGAGCTTCGATCAGGCGAGACCCACGAGCTCCGATTAAGCGAGACCCACGATCGTTCCAGTCAAGCACCGATCGTTCCGATAAGCATCAATCTGTAACGATCTATGTCACTTAAGGCAAGCGATGCCTAATTTCTACTGCGAAAGTAAGGTAACATGTCATCAGGTTTTCGCTATGGAAATCTGGCACTTTGCTCGAATGCTTTAGGAAAGCATATATTGGGATCACACCCGTTCAAAAGTCAAACCTCAAAGTCCCCCCTCCCCCTATATGCAAAAGCCCTGAAAGCCAATGCCAAAATCATGTTTTTACTGCTAATCTCCAAAAAATTAAGGTTTTATCAAAACAAAGGACTGTCCTTGGACAGGCGTTGTGGGGTGCCTAATACCTTCCCCACACATAAATAAACTCTCGAACCTAAGAATCAAGATTTTTTTCCATCCATATTAGATTAAGAATAACGCCCTTTTTGACAGGCCAAAAACGTATTAACCCATTGTCATGAATTAATTGATAAATTAGCCAAGTTTATTAATTAATCAAATTAACATGTAAACCTGTGGTAGCACAAACAAATCACCAATTAAACGAAGTATGTAGCGGAAAATAATTTATTATGGTGATTTGTTTACAAATGGGAAAAATCTACACGGCAAAAACCCCATCGGGTGATTTTAAGGTCACCACTCCCAATAATCCACTATTATCACAACAAGTGATTACAAATAAAGGAATCCCAGTATATTATACCAACCTACAGTTGAACCTTTACCCCAATACCCAATTGAACTTATTCTGTAGTGACAATCTCTCCTTGTAATGCACCAACTAAAGAAGGTTGTTGACTGCAAAGTTCTTCAATTCATCCAAAACGATGAAGATCCATAAGATGCTTGGTCACAAAACCCTACAGTGTACAAACACAGCAACTTCTTCAGAAGAATGATGAACTAGGGCAAAACTCTGTCTCTAGTCACAATTTGTTTGAACAAACTTTGCTTAACACTTGTGCAACTTATGTCCTCTTTAACGGCCCTTAAAATAATCATTTTATATGTTTAGGGTTGTGAGAAATAAAAGCCCAAACACATTACCACGGATTAGAGTTAAAACATAATTGAAAATCTATTTTTCTTAAACCTCGACAAATGCCTAGCTGTCGAGCTACTGTCAAGCCACAGGACTAATTAGCTCTTTAAACCTCGACAGTTGGCTAGCTGTCGAGCTAGCTATCAACCTTTAATGACAGGAACTTTCTTGGTTTGAAACTTCGACAGACTTGCATGGTTTCAACACTTGATCTTGAAAAAAATTTCTTGAAGTATTAAACACATCATAGATCTACCCAAATACAAGTAAAGTGCGTTTTGTCAAAGGATTATCCAATTACATAAAATAGTGACATATGTTCCTAACAAGTGAATCACATATGTCCTAACACTTTTTTCTTAGCCTAGGATCAGTAATAAAATCAACTAGAAATAGGTTACCAATCACACCTTAGAAAAACCCAATGATTGGTGGCGACTCCACTTACATTTGGTAATCCCTTAAAATTTGGCCTAGATTCCTACCATAACGCCAAAGGTAGACTTACCTTCCATCACCAAGAAAGAGAGAGCACCTGAAGCTCAACACAAATAGCACGCATATACCATCAAGAGGGGCCTTAAACGGGCCCCGTGCACGTGGAAGCTGTTGCCTCGGCAAGTGGTCGAATGAAGGCACAGCGGCGATAGTCTTTTCCGCTTAGCTGGTCGAGGTCGGGCATTGTCAGGGACCACCATCTTTGAGGTATATCATATAACTTCCACATCTCCTAGAAACACGCTTACAATTATATTTGTTAGGTTCATATTTTTAAGTAATTGACATATCCTATGACAAAACGTATTTTACTTTTATTTGGGTAAATCGAAGTAGATTCAATATGATGATTACAAGTAATTACATTGAAGACATGAAGATTACTCAAGAACTACTTAAGAAAAGGAAAATCTGTAGGTCCCGATACATTCTCGATGCCTGTCAATCTATCAAGATTTACTAAAGCTTGATACCTATCTTGATATCTCTCGATCTATTGAGTTTATGAGATTTCAGATATAGTTTGCAACGTTTTAATTCTAAAAGGCTATTTGTTTATAGGTATGTATAATCCTTATAGGACTAGGAAAGCCCAAGGTTTGTGTAAACCTAACTGGAATAGGAGAGCTCATTAAAAAGTCCGATTAAGCTCCAATTTAAATAAGGAGGTGGAGAAAGAAAACCTTAACCCTAGAAAGTTTCATAAGGTTTTATTTTTGAAACCCTAGCCTTCTCTTATAGAAGAAAGAGATATTGCTACATTTCTTGTACGCCTTTGAGTTCTGTAACCAAGCAAAGTCTCTAGCACCAACATTGAAAATCATATTGGTGTTTCTATATAAAGCTATTGCAAATCAACTACAACAAGCAAAGGGTTGTTGTGGAGTTAGTCATGTACTGGGATCCGTGCAAAGGAGTTAGTCACAGACTGGAGATTTGTGCAGCAAAGAAAAGACGACTACTACAAGATCAAGTCCAATTGTCTATTGGACCAAAGATTCAACTATAGGTTGATATTTTGGGATAGGCCAGGGTAGTGGTAAGATTCCTCACACTTGTAATCGCTTGATTATTGATTAGTGGATTCTTGGGAGTGGTGACCTTAAATTCACTTGATGGGGTTTTTTCTTTGCGAGAGGTTTTCCCTACTTGTCAACAAATCACCATGACAATTTAATTTCCGCTGCATTAAGTTTATTTGGTAATTTATTGGTGCCTCCACAATTTGCATGTAATTTGACCTAATTAATCAACTTGGGTAATTGAATTAATTAACCGGGGTTAATCTATCTTAACCCAACAATATTTAAAAGCTTTTTGATTCTTTTTGCTTTTCATGTTCTTTGCATATTTTTCTTTTAAGTATAAAAAGGCATATGATCCATGAGCATATAAGAGAGAGAAAAGAAATACCCATTTATGTTAGTCAAACATCTTTTTCTTGCTGTGCAAGTGCTACACCTTACCAAGCACGACTTTTATGAATTGCACACAAATGTTTTATGATTGACTAGTTTTAGTGGTGAGATGGTTATTTATGCCTTTCTCTTAGGATTTTTTAGTGCTTCCCGTCAAAAGGATTGATAAAGATATGAATGATAAAAGATTAACAAAATCATACAAATCACACAACAAGCCATAAAGCTCACATTGCTTAGTTGTGCATATCTCATCTAAGGTACAAGTGATACAAAGTTAAGAAACCTTGCTTCATTGGCCATTCAAGGTACACATGTACCAATATACACAAACACACTATTTTTGCTTCTTCTTTTTTTATGAAAAGCAAAAACAAAACAAACAAACAAGCATATAGAAGGAAAAAAAAAAAAAAAAAAAAAAAAAAAAAAAAAAAAAAAAAAAAAAAAAAAAAAAAAAAACTAGATGCAGATGCATGAGGAAGAAGGAGGAAGATTACTCCAAAGAGATTACACCAATGTTTTGGTAAGAAATCAAATCGAAGACCATTTAAAGCTTTTGTGAAAAGATTAGTCTTTTGATCATCAGTGTTAATGAACTTAAGAGTGAGAATACCATCTTCAACCAATTCATGAATGAAATGATGTCGGATCGCAATATGTTTAGTTTGGGAGTGTTGACTACTTTAAGGGCAGTATGCATCATGAAACATACTTCATGTTTATTAGCTAGATCATATGGGTAAGGTTCTTTCTTTGTAACCTCTACTGGACAACTTTAACAAAGATCTTGTCTTTCTTTTACCGACAACCTTGTGTATGCCCCTTTTAAGAAAATCTAGTCTTTTTTGAGTTTGCATTTTTTGAGAATCAACTATTTTGTTACCAAAACTGATTCCAACAAATCATCCATATGCATATCTTTCTAAACCAACAAGAACATCAATTTCAAATAAGTGTCAGACTTACATGTGTTGAGAAACTAAAGAACATCAATGTTAGTATCAAAAGAGAATCTAGTAGAAAAAGAATTTGTTCATGTAATTTGTATCCATGACAACAAGGGTTAATGGATTACACAGTATAGATTAAAACCTAATCAAAGTGTGCCTGCTCTAATACCACTTGTTAGGTTAAAATAGATTGACTCCAGTTATTTAATTCAATTACCCAAGCTAATTAATTAGGTCAAATTACATGCAAATCATCGTAGCACAAATATGTCACCAAATAAATTAAATGCAGCAAAAATTAAATTAACATGGTGATTTGTTGAAGAATGGGGAAAACCTCTCACAAGACAAAAAACCCCACTGGGTGAATTTCAAGTCACCACTCCCAAAAATCCACTAATCAATAATCAAACAATTAAAAGTATAAGGAATCTTACCACTACCCTAACCTATCCCAAAGTACCAACTTACAATTAAACCTTCGCTTCAATACCCAATTGAACTTGCTCTTGTAGTAGACTTCTTTGCTTTGCACAAATCTCCAATCTATGACTAACTCCTTTGCACGAATCCCAGTACGTGACTAACTCCAGCAACTTGATTGATTATTGTTGGCAGCAAAGTTCTTCACTTCATAAACGATAAAGATCAGGAAGCACTTAGTTACAAAACCCTAAGGTGTACAAACACAATAGCTTCTCTGATGTCGCGGAAGCCTGAAGAAGAGCACACACGATGCTCTCTTGATGAAACAGAAACTAAACTGTTAGTTCCTAGGTAGTAAACCTCGAATCCACGAGGGGTTTCCCTGAATCCACAAGGAGATAAAACTGGAATCCACTAGAAAAGAAAATTGACAAAATTTTTATGCTTATTGATAATAGTCTGATTTGCCTCTAACGCCTACAAAACATATAAATACTGAGCAAAAACGTTTAAAACCCTAATTCGCACTAATTAAGCGATTAGGTGACAAAATTACCGAATTTTACCAAAAATGGCAAAATTGAGTTAAACGCAGAATCATAAACTACTGACCTTAAGGGTCGTCCCAAAATAGACGGGACCTTATTCTGACTTTTAAACTAAAAGTTATTAAGGAAAACAAATATTACTATAAATAGCAAAAACATTGTTTTCGGGCCTTAACGAAGGAATTTGCCTAAAATTTGGCGATGATAACATGAATCTGGATCAAAACGCCGTTTCCCTTCAACCTGCCAAATTTCATGCAATTCCAACACTGTTACCTCTGATGGCCCCTACTGGCACCCCCTTTGATCTTGCGTTGTAACTTCCTGCGCCCTTGTTGCTCCAAGAAGGCATGTGTTGTCTGTTCTACATCATTCTCATAAAGTATATGAGTTCTAGATCTCCATTTTCATACTTAATGACTTTTAAAATAAGCCTTATATATGACTAAATTTGTAGAGAGAGAAACCCTAATCATTCAAGTTATCTAGGCCAAATTTTAGATTTGAGAATTTTGAAATTGTAATTCTCAATAGATAGAACTTTTGTGAAGCTTGTGTTGAACTTCTTCATTAATCCTTGATTTCAGCTAGTGGCAAGTTTATGTCGAGCTTTAATGAAACAGCTTTTCTTCACTTGTTTCATGTATCAAACTTCATATCTTTAATGATATTATTTGATATGTTTGAGCAACATACTTCTTGTTACATTAAACACAACTTAGATCTTCCCAATTACAAGTAAAGTGTGTTTTGTCAAAGGATTAACCAATTACATGGAAAATATTACCCTAACAAGGACCTCTAACGTTCTCAAGCCACTATGTGGGCAGAGTTCCATCCCTAATGCCAAAGGACATCCACTCCTCAAACCCCACAAGNATATGATGCTGGTGTCAGGTGGGGTTGCCCAAAGGCTATTCGGAAATGGTGTTGGCTCTACATAATTGGCAGGGGACTTGGGACGGCCTCTCCGGCGTGGAAGTGGTTCACACCCTTTAAGAGCCTTTGGACTAAAACATCATCTACTAGACACTGGTCTCCAATGTCGTATGTCATATATTGCACTGACTCCTCTGGAAACTTAAAGCAGCCTACTCCAATTGGCGAGTAAACCTCATCAGACCCCATTTGTGGTGAGTACCCCAGTGGAAGCTAGTCTTGATCAGCTCCACTTCCCATTTTCTTTTCTCTCTGAACTCTTTGAGTTCAGTTCAGTGAGTAAAAAACAAACCTTTGTGATAGAGAGAGTCTGAGAGAGAGCGAGTAAGAAGTAAGAACAACAGTGAGGGAATTTGAGACAATGAAGAAAGTCGCCTTGCTTAGAACATAATCTCTATGGAAACTTAGTTCAATTTTGGACGCTATAGATTTTACAAGTAATCTAATTAACATGCAAAGTTGACAATTTCAATGTCAACTTGCACTTTCTCTGAATCTTGACCACCTGGATCTAATTATATTTTTTGACACCCCATGTCAAATTTTTAATTAAGAATGATCATTGATAATGTGGTTCATATCATATGGTTCATTCATAAAAAAAAAAAAAAAAATTGTTGGTCTTTTTCATAAATTACAAGCAGATTGCTTCACTTCCAATAGTTTTGTTATTCTGTTAAAAGAAATTGATTGAGAACAAAAGGGTTTATATCAATCAAGTAGAAGATTCTCACATTCAGACCTCTCGTTTCCATGTTGTAGGGTAGTAAAAGGGCCTTTGATTTTTTTTTTTTTTTTTTTGGTATAGGGCCTTTGATTCTGTTGATTATGTTAATGGGTGTGCAATCAATCTACCAAGGTGATGAATCCAATCCAACCTAACTCAACACCTAAAGTTGATTGTTTATGAATTGACGAGTTTGGGAGTTTTTTTTTTTTTTTTTTTTTGCTTTCTAATGATCAGATTGGGTTGTGTTTGGGTTGGAAATATTTTCATTTTGAACAACCCAACTCAACTCACATTATTAATAGTTAAAAAATATATGCATCTAAAATTTATTAATTTAACTTGTTTTGGATTTTGCAACTTGGTTTAAATTAATTAATTAGTTTGATTAATTTTGATACTTCTTATAAGTTATGATATTAGACTCAATTATGTAAATTGTAATCATATGTTGAATAATAAGTTTAAAAAAAAGTCCAATATTTTTTTTTATTAAGCATAACAAAAATTTTCCATCCTAATTACTATGAATTGGATTGATTTGGTTTTATAACTACTTGAGAAAGTCGAGTTGGGTTGAAAAATACCCTAGCCTAACTAAACCCAACCTGTATACAACCTTAATTGATGGGTTTCAATTATGTGTTTGGAAGTGTGTTTGATGGATTTGCGTGTTACGCGTAATAAGTTTTTTTAGAGTGGTCTCAATAAATATATAATATATTTTTGTTGTAATTTGGACTAATTTAATAAAGAGTAATGTATTTCATTTTCATATTTCTATTTATTATAGGAACAATTACAATGTAATATTTATAATTTTTGTTGTACACAAATGAAAACAATACAATTTTTCTTAAGGAATTCAAAAGGTAAGTTAGCAAACATATTCTTTTTTTAATAAAATTTATTTATATCAAATTTTATATCATTAAAAAGTATATAAAATTGAAAATTATTCTTTTATTTTTAAACAAACTTTCTCAAACCTAATTTTTTTCTACCTTGCAATCCAAAACATCGAAAAACATATATCTCAAAAATTAATAAAACTATACAATACTACAATTCAAAATAAAAAAGAAAGGGAAAAATATAATTCATATCAAAGTCAAACCCATTCTGCCGAATATGTAAAACATATCAAATATGATATGACCAAGCCAAATATCCAATGCATAATCAAATTCAAAGCAAAAGTGATGATTATAGCTTTATACATGATGATTATAATCTAATCTAAGTGTACAATTACAAAGAGGAAAAAGGTAGAGAAAATTTGTATTGTGTAAATACTTTCATAATCTAATCTAACATGTGAATAATGAATAGATAAATAAATAATTTTAAACATAAAATTGAATTTGTTTTCTTAAAAACCTCAAATAATACACTAATGAGATCAGAAAGATGAAGAGTATCATAAAATACTCCTAAATGTTTAAAACAATTACTTAAGCATCTAGGAACATCACAAAACAAAAGCATAACAATTTACTGCTAGTTTATTAAAACAATATTTACAAATAGTGAAAAGAAACTGCACAAAAACCATCTTCATCAACTGCAAAACTATTCTTCATCATATTGTCTAGATTATCCTATTATTTTCCAAATATACTAACACCAAACAACAACACAAAATATGACATAATATAATATGATTTTCCCCCAACTTAGGTCAACAACAAACACCATTTATTAATAACTTTTAGTGTTGTAAATAAAATGATTAAAAAAATACTTGCATCAAGGAATACATATGAATTAGTCAATAATATGACAATGGAGATACAAACATCTAAGTAGGAGATCTATAACACGCTTGATTTGGACTCCTCCTACATGTCAATTGTTGGGTTGTTTCTTTTCTGCCATCAATAAGCAAGATTTGTGAATACCTTTTTATAGGTAATTTTTTATTATAAAAAATTGAGTTTTTGTATTCATCATTTATTTCATTTTTCATTTATACACATTGTTGGGGTCCAAAATATCACAATATTGTATCAAGGTCCAAAACAATACAAAGCCAAAATCTAAGAACCATTTTGGGCTTTCAAGGAAGGGGTAAGGCCCAAACTCACCAATTGAGGACTATTTAAAATAAGTAGGAAGGGGCCCAAACACATGAATGGTTAAGCTTTGGGCCTTATGAAACAAAGAAAAAAGGAAGCTCAGCACAGCCTTTAAGAGAGAATATTGCTAGGGAACTTAGAAAGAAAGCTGAACCAAGATACCTAGGGATTCCCAAGAACCTAGGATCCTTAGGATATGCAGCAGGAGACTAGTTGGGATTGAGACAGCTCAAGGGAGCTTGCCCATGAATACAAAGAACGGGAACAAATATGTCCCATCAGACACCCAATGATGCAGAAAAAAGGAAGATGACTTGGGAACCAGCACTTCATGAAAAGAAGTCTAGTACCTTGGGGAATGCAGGGAGATGGACCATGAAGGAAAGTGGTTGGGGATCTTTTATCCTGATAGAGAGGAATTTGCCCATTTAGAGAAAATGACAAAAGGTAAAGCAGCCAAAAAATGGGTTTGAAAAGTAGTATACAGAAGCTTATTATATAGTCCATGTTCAACCGCCAAACACAATCATACATTTTTAATATATGCATCTATCAACCTTTAGAAAAAATTATCAAATTACTCTTCAAATTAAGAAACTTTTTTATGTTGTAAAATTACAAATAATCCTAGCCTGATCACAGTCACAAATTCCAGTTTACTATTGAAAGCTTAATTATTGTAGAAACACTAATGCTTGTTTATATCCCCAATTTTAAATTACAGCTTAATTGTTTTTACTCTAATTTAACTAAGTGTGGAACAAGAGCAAAAGATGCGTAATAAATTGGAACACTACTCTAATACATAAGCAAGTACAATAAGTGATAAATGTAAAGCTTAAAGAGCAAGGAGGAGAGATGCAAACATAAGATAATACCGAGACGTGTTATCAAAGAGGAAACCAAAGTACTCGGTGAAAAACCTCTCGTGGCCCTCCAAGCCAAAATCAATCCACTTGTAAATAAGTTGGAGTACACGAATATCAAAAAGACCTTTCAAGCCTAATCTACCTAATGTACTTGGGCCCTCCAAACTCTAACTACCAACAGACTTCTCGGAGTCTTATCTTCACTAGTTATCCAGATCTCACAATTCCGCCCGATTGCATCTGCCACTCAATGGTTTCTTCTAATGCTTCCCATAGGCACCAAAACTTCTTTCAACACTCAAAATGGGTGAGGTAAGTGTTTGGGTTAAGAACCTCTCAAGGATGTGTAGATAGAGAGGTAGGAGTAAATGAAAACTCTAGAGAAATGATGTAAAGGATTGTGGGGAAACAATCTCTAACTCTCAAGTGTTTGGCTAGGGTTTTATCTCTCAAAATTTTCTTGTGAATACTCCTTGTTCTTCTTACATTTCGTGGGTAATGAGGGTTTATATAGTATTGGTAAATGTATGAGAAAAGGCACACTCAAAAGTAATCAGGCAAAGAGTTTCGCGGGTCACTTGCGACTTGGCCTAAGTTGTGAATGACCCACAAAATCCAGCCTGTCAAAGACTCTTCAAATTCTAGCATGTGCTTCTCTTGTGGCCTATATTGTGGGGTGGCACTCACGAGCCAGTCGCAAGCTAGTCGCGAAATCATCATTTTCACAGAATCTTCACCAAACTCACACACAACCCTTACATTAAATCCCACAAAAATACAAAGAAATGATTAAACAAAATTACAATTAAATTTGACATGGAATTAAAGCCAACATAAAACATAATTGTAAATCACAACTTTATAACTATGTGATTAATTACATCTCCCATACATATATATATATATATATATATTCCATCTCTCTTAATTTCTTGATTGGCACCTGCCACTAATTTGGAGGAGTAAGTATAGAATTAGACTATATATATTTAATACCTCCTCCTTGTCCATAACTTTCTATAAGTACGAGAAAGTCTTTGGGAGGAATAAGTTTTGGTGGTGAGTAGTGAGTAGTGAGTGATTACATGCATGCAATGCATGGTAGTAAGTAGTAACAACGATATATATATATATATATATATATAATATAATATAATGATCCTGTTGCTTGAAAACCAAACGATTACTAGACTATTATAATTTCTAGTCATTGACAGATTGGACTACACGACCGCACTTAATTATTCTAGTATTTGTAATCGAGTCATGTTAACAGGTGTTCTTAGGGAAATTCTTAATAAACCGTATTAAGAAAGTTTTGACATTATTTTTATGAAAAGATAAATGTTAATGGTTTAGGAACCATTTTTAGAAACATATTATTGGGAGAATGATAAAATTGTTAGGACATATATGTTTTCACTTGTTAAGAACATATGTCACTTATTTATGTAAATTGACTAATCCTTTGACAAAACGCACTCTACTTGTAATTGGGTAGTTCTAGGTGTTTTTAATACTTCAAGAAACAAGGTTTCAAGGTTAAGTGTTGAAGTCATCAAGTCTGTCCAAGAAAAAGCAAGCTGAAGTGCAAA